>NC_041385.1:194353634-194410145 GCF_002162155.2 Triticum dicoccoides | reverse complement strand
GGCAGTGGGTCAACCCACGCCGGTCAAGGGTCAACGGTCGCCGGCGTTTAGCCGCCGGCGAGTCCCGACGCGGTGGTGCGCTGCGGAAATGGCCTACAGAGCGCCGTTTGGCGCGCGGAGCACGACTACGGGATGCGGACGCTCGTCCGCATCCAACCAGGGTGGTGGCGCGGCCGGGGAGTGGCCGGAGAGTGGTCGGCGACGAGCTTTAGCGGCGGCCGGAGTTCGGATGAGTTGCGGGTTTGGTGTTGCAGCGTGCAAACGAACCAACTAACGCGCTAGCCATGCTCTGTGTGCGGCCTCGAGTTCGTTGGACGCTGGTGCGTGACCAAATGGCCACCGGAGTGACGCCGGCGTCGAGCTCGTGCGGCGGTGGGTTTCGGCCTTGATGGAATCAGCGGCCAGAGCGGGAGGTAGGGCACGGGGAGAGGGGAAATCGGGTCAAAGGCTCACCGCGGAGCTGCAGGGAGGGTTAGTGGGCTCGGGGGCGCGCCGGAGTGGCCGAATCGACGGAGAAGGGCGCCGGGGCCGAAGCTTGGAGATGATGACGATGGCGGCTGCTCGGGGCCCTTCTGGTCGCGTGAGACGGCGAGGAGGACGAGGGCGGAACAGCGGAGCTTTGGGAGGCGTCGGGGAGGCGAGACGGTGGCTGTGGCCGCACGAGCGCTGGTCGGCGGCGACGGCCTCCATTTGGTCGCGGGAGGGGAAACAGAGGAGCGAGGGGGAGGGAGGTCCAGAGAGCGAGGGAGAAGTGAGAGGGGGTCGGGGCTGCGTGGCGTCGCGGGAGGAACCAGGGAAGGAGGAGGCAGCCAGGCAGGGAGGAGGTGGCCTCCTCGGCCGCGCGCGTGCGAGCACGCAGCTGCTCCCACTGGCAAGAGGAAGACGACAGGGGGGAGAGTAACGGTGGCGGGCTGGACCGGCTGGGCCGGTTGGTGGCGCCAGGTAGGCTGCGGGTAAGTGGCCCAGGTAGGTTTTGTGCTCTGTTTTATTTTTCTTCTGTTTTGTTTTTATTTAATCTTTTTGCCACTGTTTTGAATTTTAAAATAATTCAAACAATGCCAAAAACTCCTCTGAATATTTTATATTGCTAGATGGACTTTTCCAAAAGCTTATAAAATATTTCAGGGGTATTTGAAATTATATTCTAATTATATGAATATAATTCAAATTCAAATGGCTAATGAATTAAATCCAAAGTCCCAAAAATAAATCCTTAAAATTTTTCAATATTTTGGTTGGGACCAGAACCCTTACCAAAAATTATCAAACATTTAAGAAGAGCATTTTGGAGCAATGAATGAGATTTTTAGGGTTTTTGCCCCTCTTTTATTTAAGTTTTTGAGGCTTCCAAAATTCCTCAGTTCAAATTTCAGAATTTAAACATGATGCACACATGAAGCTAGCCTAGAGCATTACCAGAAGCTAGGGATGTGACAACTCACCCCCACTAAACAAGAATCTCGTCTCGAGATTCAAGCGTAGGGTAAGGTGAAGGGTAACACAGACTAGTATAATCTTCACGATCCAGGGTGCACTTCAGTTGAACGTTGATTCATTCACCATCATTGTCTTGAAATCTTGCTCTGAGAAATCCTGTCAACATGACATGGAGGGAAGAAGGAGACTCTAGAAGGGTCGATCTCCTCGAAGATCGATCAACTCAGGATTAACTCACGGAATGAGACATAGAACCATCTCTCGGGTTGAGACACGAGATACACATCAAGAGGGATGGAAAGAAACGGATGACGAAGGTTCACTAGGTAGACAACAATTCCACACCTAAGAAGGTGGTAAACGATTGTCAACGTAGCGAGGAGTTGAGTTGCCATGATACCACGACGAAACATCCTGGAGGAGGGTGATTCGTAGATTATTACCTTAAGTGGCAAAAAGAATTACTTTTGATTCAGAGATCATTGAGACTCTCTATATCAGCCTAAGGCAAATCACAGCAATCGATTGGCGGGGTCGGTAGAATGGCATACTCGGACTTGGATGATGTGGATTACCTTGTTGAAGACAACGTAATGGATGAATTTGCTTATCACCGGAATTGGAAGAGACCCATGGTAGAATGACACACTGGCGGTGCAAGCTAGGAACAAAATGCAAATGCTGGGAATGATTCTAGTAACTGGGGAAGAACCCAACAATAGAGAGTGAATTCACTGTTTGAAAAGATCATAGCATTGCCGAGGAAACTGAGAGCAAACCCAGTTAGTGCCGATGATAACACCTAGCGCTTGTGCGTGCTCTCAAGAACTTGAGCATTTCCATATTCATCAAGGTTTTACCAACATCCGTGTCAAGGATCCTGGCAACACAACATACCACCATGATGAACAACGATGGACGATGCAGATGCATAGGAAGATAACATCAACTCAGATTTCACCCTAGCGAGGCCAAGGAAACAAAATCTGGATGATCGACCGAGAGACATTTAGCACTCCGCTTCCAATGTTCTCCTTGACGTGCTAGTGTAACCCATTCATAGATATGGTTTGATATCTAGAACATCAAGTAAAAAGGTCGGACTTCGGAACACAGAAATCCATAGGGGCAACTAGGGAGTAATCCTACGAAATCCCTATGGGGAGGTGGCCAACTTCCTCAAACAAGATACTATAATAATAGGTCTACCGGATGGGTGTGTTGGCCACGACATCCACCTTGCCGGTTATTGAGAGACCAATATTATAATTCTTGGGAAATGTTCCAACCATCACATCTGCCTGAGATTCAGATCTGGTTGGTGTCAGGATATCCCAGACTCATCAAGTCTAGAAAGAAAAATGAAAGTTTGCAACACAAATCGACGAGATAATGTTGCGGGATTCTCGGGGAGTGAGCTACGATAGTAAGCTCCAAAACATGAGCTGGTTCTGCTACAAACATGCGAACACGTTGTCCCAGACAAGCATGGCCACGTAGCAGTCTTATAATTAAACACTACCGAGTTCAGGTGGAGAACCATCATCGAGGATATCAAAGTCTTTACGCAAGTCCATGGATTAGATCCCAAGCATAGACTTCTTTTCCTTGAACAAGTCAATCAGTGGCTTAGTGTGCTAGGGACACATATAGAATGAAGGTTGCAAGTCTCCAGACTACAGAATACTTCGCACGTGTGCATGACTGATTTGGGATGATTCCAAAGGAAACAAAACAATCTTTCTCAAATTCACGGCGGCAACTTTCACCAAATGCACGTGTATAAGAGGAAGTCACTCCTTTCATCAAACAAATACTTCATGAGCTAGCATGAAGAAAATGCTTTCAAAAGTTTCCAACACTAGCTTAATGTTCAACAACATCATGGAGGAGATAAGGATGTTGCCAATGGGCTCAACAACAATTCATCTAGGTTTCCTTTTAAAAGGAATTCCATAGTTAAGTGAACACGGTGATAGCATTGGTCAGACCAAAGATGTAATGGTGTATGCTCGAGGGATCAACCACGAATAAGACAACATTACGAGCATCGTTGGTACTGATTTGATTTGACGATAGCCCACACTCAAATCAAAGGATTGATAAGACAATAGGTCCAACAACTGACCACGGGGACCAATCGATGAAGATATCATCTTTCTTCAACACACACTACACAAGAATATCCCTTTGGAACGAACTAAGTCAGGCAAGCTTTTATCTTCCAATTCTCCAAGTTGTTGTCTAGCTTAACCAACTAGCTCAGGGGTATCTAACACAGATTCTTGGAGAAAAAGTGGTTTATTGGAAAACCAACTTGATCACGAGCTCAACATAACAGTCAGGTGACAACCTGGTGATACTTTCGAGAAGATATTCGGAAAATCACGAACCACCGATATGTTACTAAGCTCGAGAACAATCTTACTTTTCAGGGCAAGACGATATGATCAAATAAGCAAGGATTGGCACTATCCTAACTCACTGATCGGAGAGTGCACCAGAAATAAGGACTAGGTAGCACAATCAACCTTAGGGTGACGATTCAATAATCAACACGCTAAGAATGAGGTTATCGTCCATTTAACTACCAAGCAATGGAGTTGCTAGCAGTATTGATTTCACACGCCATGATTCATTTGTCGGCATTCCGGTTACAATAACACGGAAACCAAGAAATTATCAATGATGATCAGAAGTATTACTGCGTCAAGAATTCATAAGATGGTGTGCAATTCCCATGATATTCCTGATATAAAGATGGTAATACTTCAAGGTAGAACAGACCAGAAGCTGGATTGGCATTTTGATCTGCGGAATACAATTGCTTTGACACAATCCTAGATATGGATGAGATTCTGGAGTTTGTTTCTCCTATTCATTCTGAAATAGAATGGCTTGGCGGACCACAAGGGTAATAGGCATCGACGAACGAATGCACGCATACTCTTGACTATCAATTGATAGGCGAGGGTCGGAAACAACTAAGATGGGACAACTCAAAAGAACATATGATTTTCTGAGTTGTGGATGCATGGATTAGCATGTCGAACGAAGTTCAACATATTTCTTCCGGATAACCCATGCAGAAAGGTAGAACTGGCAGAGCCACAATATATAATGGAGAACTCATCAAGAACAATCCTGTTGTGATATTTCAGTTCAACGAGGAACTTCTGCCATAAGTAGTTCATGGTATTTGGAAGAAGAAGATACCACGGACTTCAAGGACTATCGCAAAGGTTACTAATATCCTAAAGGCACTAGCAATTACTATCAACATGAAGTAGGTAGAGTGAATCTCGGGTTCAAGAACCCAGGAACAGAATACCTATTACTAAGTAGCATCACGGGATGCTTTCGAGAATGATGGCCAGAATCATCACACTGGGAACACAAATCATGGCTAAATTACTAGATGACTCCCTAAATACCTAGGGTCATAATAGTAACTCCAACATAAAAGTCAAGGCAATAGAATACCTCAACTCAACAATTAGTGTGATTGAGCTGGCATAAAGGAGCATCGAAACTAGAGGGAAAGGATTTTGCAAATGCGTCAGACTCTTTAGAAACCTGGGATGACTCGGACAGCATAACGGCTGTAAATGCTCAGAAAAGATTTGAGACATTCACAAAAATGGTGGCATAACCACTCAGAAGCACAATATCAAGGTTTCGAGATCATCAGTTAACATACAGAAGTAGTAGGAACTGGACTCAAGCTTAAATCGAACAATCTTATAAATCTACGGACTAGTAATACGTGATCCTGATGGAAAGAAGAGAAAGCCTAGTTTCTTAACCCCGTAGGAAAGATAAGATGACTCAGATTAGAAGGGCATGAGGTATAAGGAGTAAAAAGAGCCTTACGTTCCATCCCACAATCAATTCCCTTATATAACTAAAGAATTTCTAGACTCAACTTCGACCAGTTTGGCTTGGTAATCCTACAGGCAGTCAAGCTCTGATACCAACGCTGTCAGGACCCTGACTCAATGCCACATCGATCTAGCATGTAACACCTCATATCACTTTGCGGCCTCACGCACGGTATTCCCACGGGTGTCGCCTTACCTTAGCCCGGGACCGTTTGCGCCTTTTGGCACACGTATATGACAGTGTCGCTAGCATCCATATGATAAGGAGCCCGGGCTGACATGGCTAGTCGTAAACCCAAGTGGCACAGACTTACAGGGACACGCATCCATGACCCAGCATCGAACGTGTCGGTCATCAGCGAGTGAATCCAGGCTGTAGCACTGGGCTAGCAGGACTCCGGTGAACCGGGCTGTAGCAGGCTAACAGGACTCCGGTATTCATCGCGTGACATTTCCCCGAAGGGACAGACACAGGAACGAAGAAGGACACATGCCGGCCAGCCTAAGTGTTCCGGAGCAGTAGCAAGCTACCATGGCTCGGTGGAAACACTAGGAGACATTTCCCAGTAAGAGAGGCTACTAAAGATAAACAACTAGATAGTCAGATCCCACACATACCAAGCATTTCAATAACATACACACAATATGCTCAATATGTGCAATACAACATGGCATCACAAAATGACTCTACGACTCAAGTAGTTTATTCAATAGGCTCCGAGGAGCGAGATATTACAAACATGGGTCTCATGACCCAACAATCAGAGCACACAAGTCAAAGCACAAGCGGAAGCTTAACATGTCTGAGTACAGACAACTATAAAAGAAAAAGGCTGAGAAGCCTGACTATCTACCAGATCCTGCCGAGGGCACAAGATCGTAGCTGAGGTAACAAGCTAAACGTCGAAGTCCACGTGGAACTACTAGTGAGACTGAAGTCTCTCTGCAAAAACATAAATTAAGCAACGTGAGTACAAATGTACCCAGCAAGACTTACATCAGAACTAACTACATATGCATCATTATCAACAAAGGGGATGGTGGAGTTTGACTGCAGCAAGCCAGCTTTGACTCGGTGGCTATCCTGAACTACGACTGCAAGTAACTCTTTTGGGGTGGCGCACACGAGTCCACATATTCACCATATCAATACACCACTATGGATCCGCTCCCGTCTCCCTACGAGAACGCCATCCATAGCACTCACGCTTATCTTGCGTATTTTAGAGTATCCACTTTCACTTGTCTATGAACTATGCAAGGGGTCCAAGTTTCCATATCCGAGGAATCCGGCTATTCGAATAGATAATGATAACCCTGCAGGGGTGTACTTCTTCACACACTCTCCCGCCACTTACCGCCCTGTACACGTCATGTACCTCGGCAACCTTCAAGCGGAAGCCGGGCGAGGGAGTCGGCCACGACCTGACTAACCGAACAAGTCTCTAGTCCAGGTTTATCGCCTATTCGGGTTCCATCCGCAAGGAGATCCGGCCGGGGTGTCGCTTACGGCCCCAAACGATGTGTGCAGGGTTCCCAAGCCCACCAACCAGGTGCCACTTGGTACACCGGGCCACTGTGCCTAGTCTGTCCCAAGCCCACCTGTACCGGGTGCCACTTGGTAGACTACTAACACTACCTACAAACACCAGAAACTAGTTGCAACTCCTGGACAGAGATCATGTTGATTAATAAGTCGAGAGGGGCACTTAAGCATTCCAATGTGTGGTAGTAGCTGGTCATGGATCACAAACACAGAACTCAGTTCCTGAGGACGGCTGCAATGAGACAACCCACCATGTACTCCTACATGGCCTCTCACCGCTACCTTTACCAAATCGTGTTCACACACTTAGCTCACACACATTGGGACATGTTCACACGCCTCTGATTCATCCCCGATGAATCAGACCTGACACAACTCTAAGCAGTAGCAGGCATGACAACAAGCATGAATGAGTAGGCACATCAGGGCTCAAACAACTCCTACTCATGCTAGTGGGTTTCATCTATTTACTGTGGCAATGACAGGTCATGCAAAGGATAAAGGGGTTCAGCTACCGCAGCAAGTATCAAATATGTCGATGTTGTCCTAATGCAGTAAAAGAGAGCAGGAGCGAGAGAGTGGGATTTTATCGGAATGAACAAGGGGGTTTTGCTTGCCTGGCACTTCTGAAGATAATATAGCTCTTCATCGGTGTCATCGATCACATCGTCGGTACACGTCTATCGAGAGGGGACAAATACCGGCAACACAGAAGGGAACACAATCAATGCAATGCACAATATGATGCATGATCATGACATGGCAAAATGAATGTGTTTTGGGCTAATGCAACTAGCAACATATTAAATGAAGTTGGTTTGAATACAAGATTCAAATTCAAACTCCATATGTGATTATTCAAATGCCATTTAATTGATTTGTGCTAAACAGCAGCCATAAGTTGTTCTAACATGCATGAAAATGGTACAGATGGATTCCTTGAATTTTTCTGATAATTTTTCATATATAATTTATTTAATTTGGAGTTACGGTTAATTTTCTATGATTTATTGAAGTTTATATAATTTTCTGGAATTATAAATCATTTCCTAATTTATTTTAATTCCGGAAAGGAATTATTGCGTCAGCATGACCTCATGCTGACCTCAGCAGGTCAACGGGCGCCGTCCAGGTCAAACTGACCTGTGGGACCCATATGTCAGTGTCACAGTTAGTTAACAGGGGGTTATCTGCTTAATTAAAGGATTAGGGGGGGTCGGGGCCCACTGGTCAGTGTTAGTGGCTAATTAGGTTTAGTTAATGGCCTGGAGCCCACACGTCAGTGAGAGAGAGGGGAGGGTCAAACCGGGCAGTGGGTCAACCCACGCCGGTCAAGGGTCAACGGTCGCCGGCGTTTAGCCGCCGGCGAGTCCCGACGCGGTGGTGCGCTGCGGAAATGGCCTACAGAGCGCCGTTTGGCGCGCGGAGCACGACTACGGGATGCGGACGCTCGTCCGCATCCAACCAGGGTGGTGGCGCGGCCGAGGAGTGGCCGGAGAGTGGTCGGCGACGAGCTTTAGCGGCGGCCGGAGTTCGGATGAGTTGCGGGTTTGGTGTTGCAGCGCGCAAACGAACCAACTAACGCGCTAGCCATGCTCTGTGTGCGGCCTCGAGTTCGTTGGACGCTGGTGCGCGACCAAATGGCCACCGGAGTGACGCCGGCGTCGAGCTCGTGCGGCGGTGGGTTTCGGCCTTGATGGAATCAGCGGCCAGAGCGGGAGGTAGGGCACGGGGAGAGGGGAAATCGGGTCAAAGGCTCACCGCGGAGCTGCAGGGAGGGTTAGTGGGCTCGAGGGCGCGCCGGAGTGGCCGAATCGACAGAGAAGGGCGCCGGGGCTGAAACTTGGAGATGATGACGATGGCGGCTGCTCGGGGCCCTTCTGGTCGCGTGAGACGGCGAGGAGGACGAGGGCGGAACAGCGGAGCTTTGGGAGGCGTCGGGGAGGCGAGACGGTGGCTGTGGCCGCGCGAGCGCTGGTCGGCGGCTACGGCCTCCATTCGGTCGCGGGAGGGGAAACAGAGGAGCGAGGGGGAGGGAGGTCCAGAGAGCGAGGGAGAAGTGAGAGGGGGTCGGGGCTGCGTGGCGTCGCGGGAGGAACCAGGGAAGGAGGAGGCAGCCAGGCAGGGAGGAGGTGGCCTCCTCGGCCGCGCGCGTGCGAGCACGCAGCTGCTCCCACTGGCAAGAGGAAGACGACAGGGGGGAGAGTAACGGTGGCGGGCTGGGCCGGCTGGGCCGGTTGGTGGCGCCAGGTAGGCTGCGGGTAAGTGGCCCAGGTAGGTTTTCTGCTCTGTTTTATTTTTCTTCTGTTTTGTTTTTATTTAATCTTTTTGCCACTGTTTTGAATTTTAAAATAATTCAAACAATGCCAAAAACTCCTCTGAATATTTTATATTGCTAGATGGACTTTTCCAAAAGCTTATAAAATATTTCAGGGGTATTTGAAATTATATTCTAATTATATGAATATAATTCAAATTCAAATGGCTAATGAATTAAATCCAAAGTCCCAAAAATAAATCCTTAAAAATGTTCAATATTTTGGTTGGGACCAGAACCCTTACCAAAAATTATCAAACATTTAAGAAGAGCACTTTGGAGCAATGAATGAGATTTTTAGGGTTTTTGCCCCTCTTTTATTTAAGTTTTTGAGGCTTCCAAAATTCCTCAGTTCAAATTTCAGAATTTAAACATGATGCACACATGAAGCTAGCCTAGAGCATTACCAGAAGCTAGGGATGTGACATGCACTGATCATGGCGACAGGATGAACGTCGGGAATGTTGTATTGCACTTGGCTGAACCTTTGGATGTACTTGCTCAAGTTTTCTCCTTCCTTATGGGGGATGATGTGCAAGTCGCTCGCCTGGCCATGAGCTTGGTGGCCTCCAGTAAAGGTGCCAACAAACTCATGACACAGATCCGCCCAGGAAGAAATGAAGTCCACCGGCAAGTGCATCAACCATGACATAACATTGGGCTTGAGTGCCAACGGGAAGTAATTGGCACGCACCTTATCGTCGCGAGCCCCAGCAGCTTGCATCGCGATGGTGTAGATGCTGAGGAATTCCGACGGGTGAGTCTTGCCGTTGTACTTCTCGCCAACATCGGGCTTCAACGTGCGGTGGGAGGGCCACTAGAACTGCCGCAGCTCACGGGTGAAGGCCGGACAGCCCACCTCGTAGGGTAGGCCGCCGTAGCCTCCTGATGTCTACTACACAACCTTCTTCTTGTAGACGTTGTTGGGCCTGAAAGTGCACATGTTTGTAGGACAGTAGAAAATTTCCCTCAAGTGGATGACCTAAGGTTTATCAATCCGTGGGAGGCGTAGGATGAAGATGGTCTCTCTCAAACAACCCTGCAACCAAATAACAAAGAGTCTCTTGTGTCCCCAACACACCCAATACAATGGTAAATTGTATAGGTGCACTAGTTCGGCGAAGAGATGGTGATACAAGTGCAATATGGATGGTAGAAATAGGTATTTGTAATCTGAAATTATAAAAACAGCAAGGTAACTAATGATAAAAGTGAGCACAGACGGTATTGCATGATAGGAAACAAGGCATAGGGTTCATACTTTCACTAGTGCAAGTTCTCTCAACAATAATAACATAGATAGATCATATAACAATCCCTCAACATGCAACAAAGAGTCACTCCAAAGCCACTAATAGCGGAGAACAAACGAAGAGATTATGGTAGGGTACGAAACCACCTCAAAGTTATTCTTTCGGATCAATCTATTCAAGAGTTTGTACTAGAATAACACCTTAAGACACAAATCAACCAATACCCTAATGTCACCTAGATACTCCATTGTCACCTCAAGTATCCGTGGGCATGATTATACGATATGCATCACACAATCTTAGATTCATCTATTCAACCAACACAAAGTACTTCAAAGAGTGCCCCAAAGTTTCTACCGGAGAGTCAAGACGAAAACGTGTGCCAACCCCTATGCATAGGTTCATGGGCGGAACCCGCTAGTTGGTCACCAAAACATACATCAAGTGGCACGTGAAATCCCATTGTCACCACAGATAAGCACGGCAAGACATACATCAAGTGTTCTCAAATCCTTAAAGACTTCAAGTGTTCTCAAATCCTTAAAGACTCAATCCAATAAGATAACTTCAAGAGGAAAACTCAATTCATCACAAGAGAGTAGAGGGGGAGAAACATCATAAGATCCAACTATAATAGCAAAGCTCGTGATACATCAAGATCGTGCCATAGAGAGAAGACGAGAGAGAGAGATCAAACACATAGCTACTGGTACATACGCTCAGCCCCGAGGGTGAACTACTGCCTCCTCATCATGGAGAGCGCCGGGATGATGAAGATGGCCACAGAGGCTTGCGGCGGCGGAACTCCCGATCTATCTTCTTCATAGATGTTTTTAGGGTACATAGGCTTATATAGGCGAAAGAAGTCGGTCAGGGGAGCCTCGAGGGGCCCACGAGAGGGTAGGGCGCGTCCCCCTATCTCATGGCCTCCTCGATGATCCCCTAGCTTACACTCGAAGTTCCTGGGATTGGTTCTATTCCAAAAATAACTTTGCCGAAGGTTTCATTCTGTTTGGACTCCGTTTGATATTCCTTTTCTTCAAAATACTGAAACAGGTAATAAAACAGCAATATGGGCTGGGCCTCCGGTTAATAGGTTAGTCCAAAAATGATATAAATGTGTAAAATAAAGCCCATAAACATCCAAAAGGGGTAATATAATAGCATGGAACAATCAAAAATTATAGATACGTTGGAGACGTATCAAGCATCCCCAATCTTAATTCCTGCTCGTCCTCGAGTAGGTAAATGATAAAAACAGAATTTTTGATGTGGAATGCTACCTAGCATAATTTTGAATGTAATTTTCTTTATTGTGGCATGAATGTTCAGATGATTCAAAATAAAAGTTCATATTGACATAAGAAATAGTGATACTTCAAGCATACTAATCAAAGTAAAAATGTCTTCTCAAAATAACATGGCCAAAGAAACTTATCCCTACAAAATCACATAGTCTGGCTGTTGCTCTATCTTCATCACACAAAGTATTTAATCATTCACAACCCCGATGACAAGCCAAGCAATTGTTTCACACTTTAGTAATCTCAAACTTTTTCAACTTTCACGCAATACATGAGCGTGAGCCATGGACATAGCACTATATGTGGAACAGAATGGTGGTTGTGGAGAAGACAAAAAGGAGAAGATAGTCTCACATCAACTAGGCGTATCAATGGGCTATGGAGATGCCCATTAATAGAATTCAATGTGAGTGAGTAGGGATTGCCATGCAACGGATGCACTAGAGCTATAAATATATGAAAGCTCAACAAAAGAAACTAAGTGGGTGTGCATCCAACTCGCTTGCTCACGAAGACCTAGGGCATTTTGAGGAAGCCCATCATTGGAATATACCAGCCAAGTTCTATAATGAAAAATTCCCACTAGTATATGAAAGTGACAACATATGAGACTCTCTATCATGAAGATCATGGTGCTACTTTGAAGCACAAGTGTGGAAAAAGAGATAGTAGCATTGTCCCTTCTCTCTTTTTCTCTCATTTTATTTTTTTATTTTTATTTTTTCTCCTTTTTTTTCTTTTTTTTTCTCTTTTTGGCCTTTCTTTTTTTTGGCCTTTCTCTTTTTTTTTTCTTTTTCTTTTCTTTTTGTAAAGTCCGAAGTCTCATCCCGACTTGTGGGGGAATCATAGTCTTCATCATCCTTTCCTCACTGAGACAATGCTCTAATAATGAAGATCATCACACTTTTATGGATTTACCACTCAAGAATTACAACTCAAAGCTAGAACAAGATATGACTCTATATGAATGCCTTCGGCGGTGTACCGGGATATGCAATGAATCAAGAGTGACATGTATGAAAATTATGAAGGTGGCCTTGCCACAAATACAATGTCAACTACATGATCATGCAAAGAGCAATATGACAAAAGTAATGCGTGTCATATGAACGGAACGGTGGAAAGTTGCATGGCAATATATATCGGAATGGCTACGGAAATGCCATAATAGGTAGGTATGGTGGCTGTTTTGAGGAAGGTATATGGTGGGTGTATGGTACCGGCGAAAGTTGCGCGGCACAAGAGAGGCTAGCAATGGTGGAAGGGTGAGGGTGCGTATAATCCATGGACTCAACATTAGTCAAAAGAACTCATATACTTATTGCAAAAATCTACAAGTCATCAAAAACAAAGTATTACGCGCATGCTCCTAGGGGATAGATTGGTAGGAAAAGACCATTGCTCATCCCCGACCGCCAATCATAAGGAAGACAATCGATAAATAAAATTGTGCTCCAACTTCATCACAAAGCGGTTCACCATACGTGTGTCGGCGTTCTGGGAACGGGGGTCCCCAGACTTGCCTGCCTGCGGGGTGCGGCGTGGCTCAAAGGGGGGCCCAGCACGGTCCATCTTCATCAACACAAGCTCAAGACCCTCGCGAGGGGCCAAGCCTCGCGGGGCGGACGACAAGGAGCTTCCTCAGGCACGGCCTCATCAGGCTGGCTCACGAGGAGGCGGAGAGTTCAAGGCGGGGTACCTCACGAGGTGCCCATGACACAAGCCATGACGACCAAGGGCGCCAGTCGGGCACCAGCCCGCGAAGTGTCCTCCTTTCCTCTTTGGTGCAAAGGGAGCAAGCGCAGGCGAGAGCATCAAGCAAAGGCATCCATTTCAGTGCAACAAGACCAAGACCGGCCCAACGGCAGGAAGGAAGTCATTGTGGAGCCCAAGCAAGCGTCACCAACAGAGCCTTTGACAGGCGAGGACCAACTTTAGTCAGGATAAGTGTACCCGATGTTCCCCTTCAAAATGGCCAATTGTTGGCGCCCTTCCTGCTCAATATTTGGGAAGAGGCCGAGGGCCTTTGCCTATAAATAGGACTAGCTACCCCCAGGGTAGAGGCATCTGAATCTAGAATCCAGGAGCTAGAGCAAGACGAGATCCTCACCAAGAAACCAGTAGAGAGGGCGACTGAACTCCCCTAGTAGTTCATCACACCAGCCAAGAGCAGACCCTCGCAAGGCTGTTCTTCCTTGTATTGTTCATCATTGGCCCAAGAGGCAATCCACCACACCACACACTAGAGTAGGGTATTACACCACAATGGTGGCCTGAACCAATATAAACTTTGTGTCTCTTGTGTTGTTCCTTCAGTAGCTTAGATCTTAGCGAGGCGGCGAGGAGCAGGTAGGTAGAGGGCGAAATCTCCGCGCGCACCCCAGTGTTCGAACCTCAAGGGTCTGCCGGAACCCGAAATCCGACATTTGGTGCGCCAGGTAGGGGTGCGCCGGAATTCATCTTCCGTCGCCCTGTTCTTCTCCAACCATCGCATCCATGTCTGACGCTCATCGGGCACGCGCCGAGCGCCGAGCGGCCCTCGCTTCCCGCGTCGCCCAGACGACTCCCGTCGGCGGGCGCCCTCGTCGTTCCCCGTCACCTGCCGTCAACACCGCCACCGGCCTGGCGGGGAACAAGCAGCAAGCATCGTCCCAGCATCCCTCCGTGAAGCAAGACGGCCGCACTGCTACCCCCTCGCTCACCCCAGCTGGTTCTTCGTCTCGCGCATTCCATGCGCCCATGGAGGCTCGGGCTGCGCTCATCGCGGCAAACGAGCTCCTGCGCTACTGTCCCGTCAACGACGTCTAAGAAGAGTGGCTCGACCGCGTCGCCGAGCTCGTCCGTGCCGCAGGGGGCTCTCATGCGCCATCCATCCTGCTGCACCGCACCCCGCCCTGCGCGGGCGACGAAGCTCCGGGGGTGCCTCAGCCGCCTCCCCCCCAAGAAGGCGCCCTGGCCCCAAGGCACGTGGCCCCTAGGCGGAACCCGCTCCGTCAGGCGCCAGCGCGGCAAGTACAGAGCTGCCAAGAAGTCCCTCGCCCGCGAGAAGCTGCCCGAGCGCTCCCTGCTCCGGCTCGTCGCGACCACGCTCCTGCTCCAGCATGTCAAGACCCCGTGCTGCTCCCAGCTGCAGCGCATGGGGACCCGCAGGACCAAGCTCTTCGTCACCCAAGGCCTCCCGTGGCCACAGCAAGCTGCCGCGCCTTCACCACCGAGCTGCGCAGCATCGCGTGGCCTGCCAAGTTCAAGCCAGACCTGCCTCCTCGCTACGACGGTACGGCTGACCCCGCAGAGTTCCTCCAGCTCTACGAGCTGGGCATCGAGGCTGCCAATGGAGACAAGAAGGTCATGGCGAACTGGTTTCCCATGGCGCTCAAGGACGGGGCCCGCACCTGGCTCCCGAACCTGGCTCCAGGCACAATCTCCTCCTGGGACGAGATGCGCACCCGCTTCATCGCCAACTTCCAGGGTACTCGTGACCGGCCACCCGCCGTGAGCGACATGCGCCGTATCAAGCAGCAACCAGGGGAAACCCTGCAGAAGTACATCCAGCACTTCAACAACGCACGCCTCAAGATTCCCAAGGTGACCGAGGAGGCCATCATCTCAGCCTTCTCCGACGGCGTGCACGACGTCAAGATGAAGGAGGAGCTGGCGATGCATGAAGACATGTGCACTTCCTTGGAGCTGTTCAACTTGGCAACCAAGTGCGCCAGGGCTGAGGAAGGGCGCCTCTCCCTCCTCGAGCTGCCTGCCGCAGACCCAGAAGAGAAGAAACCCAAGGCCAAGGATGTGAAGCGCAAGGGGACTGCCGTGCTCGCGCAGAACCAGACACCAAGCGGGGTAGAGATCAGCCCGAATCTTCCAAGGGCAGCCGGTACTGTGTGCACCACGACCTCCACACCCACAACACCAATGAATGCCAAGAGCTCCGAGCCGTGCGTGAAGGAAGGATCGGCCGACGTCCCGACCGCAGCTACGGCCGAGGAGAAGGAAGGAACGCAGGGCGCTGGGAAGACCGCGACCCTCGCCAAGGGTGGCGCGATCAACCTCGCGAGGATCGCTGGCAGGACCCGCCTCGCGAGGGAGCCTGGAGGGATCAGCCTCGCGAGGATCGCCCGCAAGGCAACGCAGGCCTCCCTCCGCTGCCGCCGCAGCCAAGGAGAAATGAGGACCGTCATCAGGACGAGGGGGCTGGGGGCTTCCAGGAGCCACATGCGATCGCCTGCATCCTGGGCGGAGCTCAAGCCCCAGCCTCTCAACGCATCTTCAAGCAGTTCGCCCGCGAGGTAAATGCAGTCCTCCCCAAGCTTGAGGCCCCACGCCCTCTCAGGTGGTCGGCGTGCACCATCACGTTCAGCTCAGCGGATCAGCTCAAGTGCGCGGCCACAGCCAGAGTCCTCCCAATGCTTTGTTCCCCAATCATCAGCAACGTGCTAGTCACCAGGACCCTCATCGATGGCGGGGCAGGGCTCAACATCCTGTCCGTCAAAACGTTCAACAATCTCCAAGTGCCCTACAATCAGCTTCAGCCAACCAAGCCTTTCTCCGGAGTCATCGACGGCTCCACGGTCCCGATAGGGCAGGTCCGCCTCCCTGTCACCTTCGGGGCGCACGACAACTACCGCACCGAGCTCATCGACTTCGACATCGCCCACATTTGCCTGCCGTACAACGCCATCCTCGGGTACCCAGTGCTGGCCAAGTTCATGGCCGTACCCCACCATGGCTACAACGTCCTCAAGATGCCAGGAAGTGGCGGAGTCATCACGGTGCCCTGCGAAGAGAAATACACGGTGTGCTCCCTGGAACGAGCCTTTCAGGCCGCATCACTAGAAGACCTGGATCGCGGAAGCAGGAGGCTTCCCGAGACCGCCCCCAAGAAGAAGAAGACATCGTCCGGCCCGGCCCCTCAGGAGGCAGGCCCCTCAGGGCCCGTGCCTGCCCAGGGAGAACCTCCTTCCATCGCATAGGGAAGCACGCCCGGCGCCCTCCTCAGGCAGGGCTCGGGGGCTCTCCCCTGGAGGGCCGCCGACCTCGCCAAGGTCACGAGGGAGGCGCTTGGGCACCACTTGGAGGCGTGTTTTGAAGCACGTTTCCCTCAAGAAGGAGCAAGGCAAGGAGGGCCAAACCCTCAGGAGTTCGTCAGCAAGGCCATTCAGGAGCTACAGGAGCCAAGAGTCATGAGAGGCAGCCGTCGCTTACCCGCTGTGGCCCCCCATCCAGGCAAGGATGGTGGGCTGCGCGTCTGCATCGACATACCAGGGCTCAACCAAGCCGCCTCTCAGGAGCGCCTCTGGCCCTCGCAAGTGGGGCGCTGCGAAGCTCCACCCCACAGCTACGTTCGCATGCCTTACGGCTTGCCAAACGCGGCTGCCACGTACCAGCGCCTCATGAGGGGCATCCTGGAGGCTCAAGAGGTCAGGCGTTCTGCAGCCCTGGCGGAGATGGAGATGGTCTGCGAGGAGCCACCAGCGCCTCAGGAGCCTCCCGAGGCCCCAGGGCCTGGCGGCTCGTGAGGACCTTCTCCCGCAGCCCACCGTGTCTGCTACACCAACACCCCTTTGTCTTCAACATCATCAGGCGACATCTTTCAAGTTTCGTTTCCAGCTGGGAGCGCCCTCAGGGCTGCATCATTCCCAGGCCGCATGGGACCGTCCCTGCGGCGTGTATCCCTTTTGTTCGTGTTTTTAGCTTACTTTGTTGGGGGCGCCCCTCCGGCTGCATTATCCCCAAGTCGCTCGGGTCAGACCCAGCGGCGTGTACCCCTCTCGCGTTTATCTTCGGGCCATGCTTTCGACCCATGATGCTTGTTATTTGGTGCTTGTCTGTGGCACCTTTTCTTCCTTGATGTCGGCAGCTTGCACGTTAAAGAGGGGGTACCTGAGCATCGCGACTCAGGACTCCTACCGGCTCTCCAGCCCTCACCCTCTGGCCTTGTCCACGGCATCGCGACCTGGCATACCAGTGACGGCTGAGACCAGCTCGAGGGCCGGGACCCGAAGACGTAGAGTTTCGACATCTAACCAAGCTTGCGCGTTACAGGGGGTACCTGAGCATCACGACTCAGGGCTCCTACCGGCTCTCCAGCCCTCACCCTCTGGCCTTGTCCACGGCATCGCGACCTGGCATACCAGTGACGGCTGAGACCAGCTCGAGGGCCGGGACCCGAGGACGTAGAGTTTCGACATCTAACCAAATTTGCAGGAACACACCCCAAGATAAGGCCCAGTGCCAGGCGCAACCCGCCTTGAGGTAGGGCCCCGTGAGTCCCGCGCTGGCTCACGGGTGCCCAGATACACCTCGTCAGGCCCTACCGTGCCAGCCACGTGTCAGGGCGGGGCTGTACACGCCCCGGGGGCTCCTCCCGGAGTGGAGCCCCCTCCCATGCACCAGTGGAAGCACCATGCTCCGCGCTGGCTGACGACACTGCCAAGGAGCGGCTATGCCCGTACACATACGGAAGCACTATGCTCCACGCTGGTGATAAACAACTGAGGGTGGCCCCCGGGCCACATCAACCTCAGGGAGCCCAGAGCTCAGTGTCTAGCCTCATCACAACGCCTCCCCTCGGGAGTGCCGCGCGAGGGGGCTGGGCACGGGGGCTGCGCCTGGGTCACGCCCAGGCGCATGCCACCCAGCCAGGCCCCCCGGGCCTGGTTCGTCGCACGTCCCACCCCGAGTGGAGCCAAGGTACGAAGGTCGTTTGAGCGTCAAGGGGGACTCCTGAGCATCGCGACTCAGGAGCCTAACTGGTCACGTAGCCCCTCACTCCTTAGTTCTGAAAGGCTAACGGCGGTTGAGGTATGCGCGGGGCCGGGCTCTGCAGACGTAGAACAGTAGATCCACCCGCATCTCACCTCCCTAAGGAGTCACCCCCACATCTCACCTCCCTACTTGCTATTCGAGCGCCAAGGGGGACTCCTGAGCATCGCGACTCAGGATCCTAACTTGTCACGTAGCCCCTCACTCCTTGGTCCCGTCCTGGTTTCCAGTCGGGGCTAATGGTGGCTGAGGTATGCGCGGGGCCGGGCTCTGCCGGCGTAGAACATAAGCAAGTAGGAAGGAATAGCGCAAATTTCAAGGAATTCAGAAGCAAATATTACAGTCCATACTGTTATCACAACACCAAATGCAAGTTTTAACGCCTCCCCGAGGCATGGTACATCTGCAGGAATTAAAAGCAGGACGGGAGCCACGACGGAGTCACTTGCCGGCGGTGGAGCTGCGCGGAGCGGGTTCGCCTTGTGGAGCTGCAGGGCCGGCAGCACCCTGCTTCGGCTTGGTGCTGAAGGCCTGGAACTTCCCCAGCAGAGCCTCCGCGCGACCCTTCACGGCCTCAGCAGCGGCAGCGGCAAGCTCGCCGCTCGCTGGCTCCAGCAGGCTGTCGAGGTCGACGTTGGGGTCGTGAAGATAGATGTGGGTAAGGACCCGCGTCAGCGCTGCAGAAGACAAGACACGCGCCTCGCCCTCAGCCGTAGGGCCAAGGCCAAGGGTGACATCTTCAAGAGCACGAACCAGGAAGGGAAGCAGCTTGGTGGGGCCGTCCTCGGCGCCGGCCAGTAGGCTCTCCAGGCCGCTGTCATAAAGCGTCTTCAGCGAGGTGCGAGCCTTCTCCTCCATCTCCGCGAAGGCCACGCGATCCTCGGCAAGAACCCGTGCCTTGACGTCTAGCTCGACCTTACTCGCCTCCAACTCTTGCTCCAGCGCGCCTAGGCGGTCATGGCGCTTCTTGAGCTTGGCGTCCCGATCTTTGACGGCCGCCTCGAGAGCCTTCATGCCTTCCTCCTGCTCTTGGCGAAGGCGGGTCTCCTCGGCGAGCTGGTCCCGCAGGCCCTAAAGCTCGCTCTCCAGCGCCTTGCAGCGACCTTGGACATTAGCCACCTCCCCCAAGGCGGCGTCGCGAGAAGCCTTCGCCCCAAGGATGGCCTGCTTCTCCTCGTCGCAAGCCGTTGAGGCCTAGACCAGCGCCGCCCGAATCGAAACGTCGGAGCGAATCCAGCCAGAAGCCAGCTCCAAGCGCCCGGCCACTAAATGAGGGTCGGCGCCCAGAAGATCCTGCCGCAGACGGTCTAGTTCGGCAGCAGCACGATCCAGAATAGTAGGAGGAGTCGGGGAAACAGCAGTCGGTGGAGTAGGAGGAGAAGACGGCAGCGTGACCGCAGTATCCTGAGGTGGAGCCTGCTGCGCCCCAATGGCTGTGGTGGCGGCATCAGGCAAGGGCACCTCGGGAGTCGCTTGGGCCATGGGGGTTGAGCTCGCCCCAGCCGGCTCAGCCAGGCCTCGCGAGGACGCCCGGGCAGGAGAGGCCCATGCGTCACGGTCACCTTCTTTCGCGGGCAGAGGCGTTGCCCCGGATGGAACCTCAGGAGCTCCCTTTGACTTCTTTGCCGCGGGCGCCAGCCTAGCCGGGAGATACGAACGTCAAGCCTCAGCAACAGAACAAGAAATAAGACAGGAATCAAGCACTTACAGGTCGTCGCTCACGAGCTCGAGCAGCCTCCGGCCATACTTGAAGCCCGAGAGCCGGCTGCAAGGATCAGCCTCAAGGAGCTCGGGAGCAGGAGGCGCGTCCACGGACCGCCTCGGGACCGGGGCAGACCCGCGGGGGATCAACCCAGTCCTGTCCTTCTTCGGGATCGGGGGCAGGCTCCCGCCGCCCTGCTCGGCATCATCCTCGTCGTCATCACTAAGAGAGAGGCGGAGAGCGCGGGACCTGCGCCGAGGGGGGGGGAGCCCTAGACTCTCCGTCAGTCGCCTCGAAGTCAGGCCCTTTTTCCCGCTCCCCTTCTTCCTTCTCTTCGCTGGAGTCGCCGGAGGACACGTCCACTGGGTCCTCGGGAGCCTCCGCGGGCACGGGCCTGTCCCCGTTGAAGACAGACATGGACTCCACTACCTGCTCCCAGTCCTCGCGGAGGAACAGGGGCGTAGGAGCGCCGTCCAACCTCGCCACGTCGCCCCCGACCAAAGACTGGAGGACTGCAGCCAGATCCTCGTCGGCCAAGACCGCGGGGCTCGGGTGGGGCCTCCACATCGGAAGTGGGTACTGACGAAGCGGAGCTAGCTGGTGCTCCAGGAATTCCCTCAGCAGCGATGCGCCAGTCAGCTTCTCCGCCGCCATGCTGGCCGGCCTCAGATCCTTGTCCATCTTCTCCAACACCAGCCTCACGCGGGGGTCCACAAGCTCCACTCAAGACCAGTCGTCGGAGCTCGAGGGGTGCCCCGAGGGCAAGATCAGCCGAGGGTGGATGCGCCCAGCATCTACCAAGACCCACTTGCTCCTGAAGCCCTCAATCCTCTTCCCGGGGTTCGAAATGGTAATGGAGCTACCATACGCGACGAAGCTCGTGCACGCAGAGACGGGACCACGAGAGGTCCGGGCGGAGAAGTAGTGGCGCAGCAAGGCCACCGAGGGCTTCACCCCTACGTGAGCCTCGCAATAGTAGGCGAAGATTGCCAGAAGAAGGACAGAGTTGGGGTGGAGATGCAGAGCTTGAAGCTTGTAATGGCGGAGGACAGAGAAGAAGAACTCAGAAAAGGGAGGCACCAGACCAACAACAATGGCGCTCACAAAGAGCGGATAGAAGGTGCTCCCTTGGCCCTCAGGGAGGGCAGAGCCGGCCTTGAACACCTCTGCCCCGTTGATGCCATGTGCCGCCGCCATCTGGCGCACCCAGACAAGGCTCGCCTCCGACACGTTTGGTGGGTCCAAGGTGGACGAATACCAAGATCCGGCCGGGGCCTGGCGAGGCGCCATGTCTTGCTAGGGCGCGCGGATGGAGTAGATCTGAAGATTTCAGAGGCAGGAAGGAGAGGCGCAAGAAAGGGGATCTGAGCAGCAACCGGAGAAAGTAAAGGAGGCAAAGCCTAGACAGATGCGGCTCCTTTATCAACTCGCGCGGTTGCTGAGGCGCCCACGTCCAATCAACCGCCACGTGGCGCCCAAGGCCGCAGGCTGTTAGGGCCCATGGCGCTTCGCACTTGCCATTTCGCCTCTCTGCTCGGCCAAGTCCGGGCGTGCCTTGGGCCCGGGGGCTACTGTCGGTGTTCTGGGAACGGGGGTCCCCAGACTTGCCTGCTTGCGGCCTGCGGCATGTCTCAAAAGGGGGCCTAGCACGGCCTGTCTTCATCAACACAAGCTCAAGACCCTCGCGAGGGGCTAAGCCTCGCGGGGCGGACGACAAGGAGCTTCCTCAGGCACGGCCTCATTAGGCTGGCTCACGAGGAGGCGGGGAGTTCAAGGCGGGGTACCTCACGAGGTGCCCATGACGCAAGCCATGACGACCAAGGGCACGAGTCGGGCGCCAGCCCCCGCAGTGTCCTCCTTTCCTCTTTGGTGCAAAGGGAGCAAGCGCAGGCGAGAGCATCAAGCAAAGGCATCCATTTCGGTGCAACAAGACCAAGACCAGCCCAACAGCAGGAAGGAAGTCATTGTGGAGCCCAAGCAAGCGTCACCACCAGAGCCTTTGACAGGCGAGGACCAACTTTAGTCAGGATAAGTGTACCCGATGTTCCCCTTCAAAATGGTCAATTGTTCGCGCCCTTCCCACTCAATATTTGGGAAGAGGCCCAGGGCCTTTGCCTATAAATAGGGCTAGCCACCCCCAGGGTAGAGGCATCTGAATCTAGAATCCAGGAGCTAGAGCAAGACGAGATCCTCACCAAGAAACCAGTAGAGAGGGTGACTGAACTCCCCTAGTAGTTCATCGCACCAGCCAAGAGCAGACCCTCACGAGGTTGTTCTTCCTTGTATTGTTCATCATCAGCCCAAGAGGCAATCCACCACACCACACACTGGAGTAGGGTATTACACCACAATGGTGGCCTGAACCATAAACTCTGTGTCTCTAGTGTTGTTCCTTCAGTAGCTTAGATCTTAGCGAGGCGGCGAGGAGCAGGTAGGTAGAGGGCGAAATCTCCGCGCGCACCCCAGTGTTCGAACCTCAAGGGTCTGCCAGAACCCGAAATCCGACAATGTGCATGCTACGGGAATCACAAACCTCAACACAAGCATTTTTCATAATCACCCAACTAGCATTACTTTAATATCACTACCTCCATATCTCAAAACAATTATCAAGTATCAAATTGATCATAGCATCCAATTCACTTTCTATGATAGTTTTTATTATACCCAACTTGGATGCCTACCATTCTAGGACCAACTTTATAACCATAGCAAATACCATGTTGTTCTAAAAGACTCTCAAAATAATATAAGTGAAGCATGAGAGACTATCAATTTCTACAATATAACCACCGCCGTGCTCTAAAAGATATAAGTGATGCACTAGAGCAAATGACAAACTACTCCGAAAGATATAAGTGAAGATCAATGGTAGTCGAATAATTGTGCAACTATGTGAAGACTCTCTAACATTTAAGGAATTTCAGATCTTGGTATTGTATTCAAACAGCAAGCAAAGCAAAATAATATGACATTGCAAGGATAGCACAACTCATGTGAAGAAGCAAAAACTTAGGCTCAACCAATACTAACCGATAGTTGTTGAAGAAGAAATGTGGGATGCCTACCGGGGCATCCCCAAGCTTAGATGCTTGAGACTTCTTGAAATATTATCTTGGGGTGCCTTGGGCATCCCCAAGCTTGAACTTTTGTGTCTCCTTAATTCCTCTCATATCATGGTTTCTCTTTTTGTCAAAAGCTTCATCCACACCAAACTCAACAAGAACTTGTGAGATAGGTTAGTATAAACCAATGCAAAACCTTTTCATTTTCTACTGTAATGAATCGCTAAAATTATTATTCAACATTGCATACTAAATGCCTCTGCATATTTAATACTCCTATCCTCAAATAGAATCATTAAACAAGCAAACATATGTAAACAATGCAAACATAACAGCAATCTGCCAAAACTGTACAGTCTGTAAAGAGTGCAAGAGTATCAATACTTCTCTGACTCCAAAAATTATGAGAGAAAATTCCCACTGTAGTAAATTTATCAGAGCTCAATATGCAAAAAGTTTCAACATTATACCATTCTCTGAATTTTCTAGGGAATTTTTGCAACAGCGGTAAACTTTCTGTTTTCAAACAGCAACATGTATACTAGCAAAATAAGCATGGCAAAGGCTATCCTTGACATTTTTATTGAAAATAAAGATGCAAAACATTATTATAAATAACATCAAGCAAATACTAACAAGAGAAAATGATGCTCCAAGCAATACACATATCATGTGGCGAATAAAAATATAGCTCCAAGTAAAGTTACCGATAAACGAAGACGGAAGAGGGGATGCCATCCGGGGCATGCCCAAGCTTAGGCTCTTGGTTGTCCTTGAATATTGCCTTGGGGTGCCTTGGGCATCCCCAAGCTTAGGCTCTTTCCACTCCTTATTCTATAGCCCATTGAATCTTTACCCAAAACTTGAAAACTTCACAACACAAAACTCAACAGAAAACTCGTAAGCTCCATTAGTATAAGAAAATAAAACCACCACTTAGGTACTGTAATGAACTCATTATAAATTCATATTGGTGTAATATCTACTGTACTCCAACTTATCTATGGTTCAGACCCTTCGATACTACTCATAGATTCATAAGCGAACAACACAAAGAAAACAGAATCTGTCAAAAACAGAACAGTCTGTAGTAATATGTATCAAACGTATACTTCAGGGACTCCAAAAATCCTACTAAATTAGTAAGTCCTAATAACTTTGTGTACCAATCTAGAGCAAAAAGAATCAGATCCATATCACATTTCTGTGAATTAACAAAACTAATTTACTGGGTGCAAAAGTTTCTGATTTTCAGCAGGATCAACACAACTATCACCGTAAGCTATCCTAAAGGTCTTACTTGGCACTTTATTGACACAAAAGCTATAAAACATGATTACTACAGTAGTATAATCATGTGAACACACAAAAACAGTAAGGATAAATATTGGGTTGTCTCCCAACAAGCGCTTTTCTTTAATGCCTTTCTAGCTAGGCATGATGATGACAATGATGCTCACATAAAAGATAAGAATTGAAACATAACGGGAGCATCATGAAGCATATGACTAGCACATTTAAACCTAACCCACTTCCTATGCATAGGGATTTTGTGAGCAAACAACTTATGGGAACAATAATCAACTAGAATAGGAAGGCTAAACAAGCATAACTTCAAGATTTTCAACACATAGGGAGGAAACTTGATATTATTGCAATTCCTACAAGCATATGTTCCTCCCTCATAATAATTTTCAGTAGCATCATGAATGAATTCAACAATATAACCAGCACCTAAAGCATTCTTTTCATGATCTACAAGCATAGAAAATTTACTACTCTCCACATAAGCAAAATTCTTCTCATTCGGAATAGTGGAAGTATCATAAAAGACTTGAACACTAAAAATTGTTTCCACATTAAAAGAGTAATGTTCAGAAAAGGGTAATCATAATCATGACAAGTTTTATAAATATAATCATCACTACTTTTTATAGCATAAGTTTCATCACAATAATCATCATAAGTAGCAACTTCGTTCTCATCATAATAGATTGAAACCTCTTCCAAAATAGTGGAATCATCACTAAATAAAGTTGAAACTCTTCCAAACCCACTTTCATCAATGTAATCATAATAGGTAAGAGGCATGATATCATCATAACAACTTTGCATATCAAAACTTGGGATGCTAAAAATATCATCTTCATTAAACGAAGCATCCCCAAGCTTGGGACAAACATTAATTTCAGCAAATATATTCTCAAATATTTCATCCTCATCAAACATAGCTTCCCCAAGCTTGGGCCCTTTCATATCATAAGCATAATCACTCTCATCATTAAAAATATGGATAGCACCAATAGTATAGCAATTATGATCATCACAATGAGTAGTAGGAGCAACATCATTTGGGAGGGATACCTTTCTACCTTTGTTGCTCCTTCTTTTCTTTTTCTTCTTCACATTATGTGTGGGTTCAACCTTCCTCTTTGAGCTCCTTATTGACGAGATTGGTTGAATAGAAAGCTCCTCCTCGTTACCTGATTCATCATAAGAAATAATAAGAGGATATTGGGAAGTCTCTTCCCTTTCATTAGTATTCTCATCATCTTCTATTTGCTTTCTTTTCTTTAGGTAATTGGCAATATAAGGATTTTCAATGCAATTCACCGCACAAAACACATAAATCTTCTCTAGATCAAAATCAAGAAATCTATAAAGATTAAATTTTGGAATACCCTCAGTTATACGTTTTATTTCTTCATACCCCAAAAGAAGACTAAGCTCTTTATGATGCCCAAGGGTAATCAAGTTATCACAATTTTTGGACACGATTCGATCATGAAACAATTTGCATTGGAGATATAAATGACCATGTTCATTACAAAGTTCACAAGGGGCACAAAAAATATTGAATCTTTTAGCACAATCATTAAGTCTTTCTTGCAACAATTTAGTTTCTACATGCTTATGCCTCTTGCAATATCTATCTTCTCTATTTTGTGTATCTATGCAAACCCAATGCTCTCCACAAAAATTGACATGCTTATAGGAGACATTTCCATCATAACTAGTGCAATCATCATTAGTACTATGGATATTCAAAGAGTTCATACTAACAACATTGCAATCATGCTCATCATACAAAGATGTAATACCAAACATTTTATAGACTTCTTCTTCTAGCACTTGAGCACAATTTTCCTTTTCATCATACTCACGAAAGATACTAAAAAGATGAAGCGTATGAGACAAACTTAACTCCATTTTTTGGTAATTTTCTTTTATAAACTAAACTAGTGATAAAACAAGAAACAAAAAGATTCGATTGCAAGATCTAAAGATATACCTTCAAGCACTCACCTCCCAGGCAACGGCGCCAGAAAAGAGCTTGATGTCTACTACACAACCTTCTTCTTGTAGACGTTGTTGGGCTTGCAAGTGCATAGGTTTGTAGGACAGTAGCAAATTTCCCTCAAGTGGATGACCTAAGGTTTATCAATCCGTGGGAGGCGTAGGATGAAGATGGTCTCTCTCAAACAACCCTGCAACCAAATAACAAAGAGTCTCTTGTGTCCCCAACACACCCAATACGATGGTAAATTGTATAGGTGCACTAGTTCGACGAAGAGATGGTGATACAAGTGCAATATGGATGGTAGAAATAGGTATTTGTAATCTGAAATTATAAAAACAGCAAGGTAACTAATGATAAAAGTGAGCACAAACGGTATTGCAATGATAGGAAACAAGGCATAGGGTTCATACTTTCACTAGTGCAAGTTCTCTCAACAATAATAACATAGATAGATCATATAACAATCCCTCAACATGCAACAAAGAGTCACTCCAAAGCCACTAATAGCGGAGAACAAACGAAGAGATTATGGTAGGGTACGAAACCACCTCAAAGTTATTCTTTCGGGTCAATCTATTCAAGAGTTCGTACTAGAATAACACCTTAAGACACAAATCAACCAAAACCCTAATTTCACCTAGATACTCCATTGTCACCTCAAGTATCCGTGGGCATGATTATATGATATGCATCACACAATCTCAAATTCATCTATTCAACCAACACAAAGTACTTCAAAGAGTGCCCCAAAGTTTCTACCGGAGAGTCAAGACGAAAACGTGTGCCAACCCCTATGCATAGGTTCATGGGTGGAACCCGCAAGTTGGTCACCAAAACATACATCAAGTGGCACGTGAAATCCCATTGTCACCATAGATAAGCACGGCAAGACATACATCAAGTGTTCTCAAATCCTTAAAGACTCAATCCAATAAGATAACTTCAAGAGGAAAACTCAATTCATCACAAGAGAGTAGAGGGGGAGAAACATCATAAGATCCAACTATAATAGCAAAGCTCGCGATACATCAAGATCGTGCCAAAGAGAGAACACTAGAGAGAGAGAGAGAGAGAGAGAGAGAGAGAGAGATCAAACACATAGCTACTGGTACATACCCTCAGCCCCGAGGGTGAACTACTCCCTCCTCATCATGGAGAGCGTCGGGATGATGAATATGGCCACCGGTGATGGGTTCCCCCTCCGGCAGGGTGCCAGAATGGGCTCCCGAGAGGTTTTTGGTGGCTACAGTTGCGGTGGCGGAACTCCCAATCTATCTTCTTCATTGATGTTTTTAGCGTACGTAAGCTTATATAGGCAAAAGAAGTCGATCAGGGGAGCCTCAAGGGGCCCACGAGAGGGTAGGGCGCGCCCGGGGGGTGGGCACGCCCCCCTATATCGTGGCCTCCTTGATGATCCCCTGGCTTACACTCCAACTTCCTGGGATTGGTTCTGTTCCAAAAATAACTTTGCCGAAGGTTTCATTCCGTTTGGACTCCGTTTGATATTCCTTTTCTTCGAAATACTGAAACAGATAATAAAACAGCAATATGGGTTGGGCCTCCGGTTAATAGGTTAGTCCAAAAAATGATAAATATGTGTAAAATAAAGCCCATAAACATCCAAAAGGGGTAATATAATAGCATGGAACAATCAAAAATTATAGATACGTTGGAGATGTATCACCTCCCGGTGCTGGGTGGTCCATGGTGGGCCGTGCCCGCCTGTCCGACTCGTGGCGCGCATCACGTCGGTGCTCGATGGTGGTTCGAGCATCTTCATGAGCTCGCTCCCGAAGAACTTGACATTGGTCGCGGTGGGTTTGCGGGTCGGACGATGCTATGGAGATATCATCATGAGCGTCGTCGCAACGGATCGACACCCGCGGTGGCTGGTGTGGAGGAGGGAGTGCACCATGGCCGCATCGCCTCTGGCCTGTCCATCGCTGGCATGCGGTGGCTCGACGGAGCGACGGCCTACGGGCCCCGCCGGTCGCAACTCATCTTTGTTGGCGATGCCGACGAGGCTCCGGATGGTGGCCCTCCATTCATCGAGCTTCTCTGCAGCGAGAGGAAAGTCGAGGAGCAGTTGCACGCGTGCTAGGGCTTCTGCTGGTGTGGGTGGCGGCGAAAGCTGCATGGACCGTTATGCGCTTCGACTTGTAACTACGTTAGAAGGAGCTCCATCACGGCCCTGCGACCGTCCGCCACCTCCGCCAATGCCTCGGCGCGCATGCTGGCCCTCCTCGTCACGTGACGGGTGCACGGGACTCTTCCCAAGGCGGTGCTACGTCTTGAGCTTGCGTTGGTTTTCCTCGAAGAGGAGAGGGTGATGCAACAAGTGTAGCGTAAGTATTTCCCTTAGTTTTGAGAACCAAGGTATCAATCCAGTAGGAGGCTCCTCAAAAGTCCCACGCACCTACACAAACAAATTGAGAACTCGCAACCAACGCAATAAAGGGGTTGTCAATCCCTTCACGGCCACTTGCGAAAGTGAGATCTAATAAAGATAGTATGATAAGATAAATATATTTTTGGTATTTTATAATATAGATGCAAAAAGTAAAGATGCAAATAAAGTAGAGTAAAAGCAAATATGATAAGAGATAGACCCGGGGGCTATAGGTTTCACTAGAGGCTTCTCTCAAGATAGCATAAGTATTACGGTGGGTGAACAAATTACTGTCGAGCAATTGATAGAAAAGCGCATAGTTATGAGATTATCTAGGCATGATCATGTATATAGGCATCACATCCATAACAAGTAGACCGACTCCTGCCTGCATCTACTAGTATTACTCCACACATTGACCGACTCCTGCCTGCATCTAGAGTATTAAGTTCATAAGAACAGAGTAACGCATTAAGCAAGATGACATGATGTAGAGGGATAAACTCATGCAATATGATATAAACCCCATCTTGTTATCCTCGATGGCAACAATACAATACGTGCCTTGCAACCCTTTATGTCACTGGGTAAGGACACCGCAAGATTGAACCCAAAGCTAAGCACTTCTCCCATGGCAAGAAAGACCAATCTAGTAGGCCAAACCAAACTGATAATTTGAAGAGACTTGCAAAGATAACTCAATCATACATAAAAGAATTCAGAGAAGATTCAAATATTATTCATAGATAAACTTGATCATAAACCCACAATTCATTGGATCTCGACAAACACACCGCAAAAAGAGTTTACATCGAATAGATCTCCACAAGAGAGGGGGAGAACATTGTATTGAGATCCAAAAAGAGAGAAGAAGCCATCTAGCTAATAACTATGGACCCGTAGGTCTGCGGTAAACTACTCACAACTCATCAGAGGGGCAAGGATGTTGATGTAGAAGCCCTCCTTGGTCGATTCCCCCTCCGGCAGAGTGTCGGCGAAGGCTCCAAGATGAGATCTCGCAGATACAGAAGGTTACGGCGGTGGAAATTGTGTTTCGTGGTGCTCCTGGATGTGTTCGGGGTACATAGGTATATATAGGAGGAAGAAGTACATCGGTGGCCACCTGAGGGGCCCACAAGACAGGGGGGCGTGCCCTACACGGGGGGCGCGGCCTCCTGTCTCGTGGCTTCCTCGGAAGCTTCTTGACTTGCACTCCAAGTCCTCTAGATCACGTTCGTTCCAAAAATCACGCTCCTGAAGGTTTCATTCCGTTTGGACTCCGTTTGATATTCCTTTTCTTCGAAATACTGAAATAGGCAAAAAACAACAATATGGGCTGGGCCTCCGGTTAGTAGGTTAGTCCCAAAAATGATATAAATGTGTAAAATAAAGCCCATAAACATCCAAAAGAGGTAATATAATAGCATGGAACAATCAAAAATTATAGATACGTTGGAGACATATCAAGCATCCCCAAGCTTAATTCCTGCTCGTCCTCGAGTAGGTAAATGATAAAAAGAGAATTTTTGATGTGGAATGCTACCTAGCATAATTCATAATGTAATTTTCTTTATTGTGGCATGAATGTTCAGATCCAAATGATTCAAAATAAAAGTTCATATTGATAGAAGAAATAGTAACACTTCAAGCATACTAATCAAAGTAATCATGTCTTCTCAAAATAGCATGGCAAAAGAAAGTTCATCCCTACAAAATCATATAGTTAGGCTATGCTTCATTTTCGTCACACAAAGATGTTCCCAACTTCTATACCCCCGATGACAAGCCAAGCAATTGTCTCATACTTAAATAATCTCAAACTTTTTCAACCTTCACGCAATACATGAGCGTGAGCCATGGATATAGCACTATGGGTGGAATAGAATATGATGATGGGGATTGTGTGGAGAAGACAAAAAAGGAGAAAGTCTCACATTGACGAGGATAATCAACGGGCTATGGAGATGCCCATCAATTGATGTCAACATGAGGAGTAGGGATTGCCATGCAACGGATGCACTAGAGCTATAAATGAATGCTCAACAAAAGAAAATTAGTGGGTGTGCATCCAACTTGCTTGCTCACGAAGACCTAGGGCATTTGAGGAAGCCCATCGTAGGAATATACAAGCCAAGATCTATAATGAAAAATTCCCATAGTATGAAAAAGACAAATTATGAGACTCACTATATGAAAAACATGGTGCTACTTTGAAGCATAATATATGAGACTCACTACATGAAGAACAAGGTGCTACTTTGAAGCACAAGTGTGGAAAAAGAGATAGTAACATTGCCCTTTTATTTATTTATTTTATTTTTTTTCTTTTTCTTTCTTTTCTTTTTTTTCTTTTTCTTCTTTTTTTGGGCCTTTCTTCTTTTTTTTCTTTTTTTTCTTTGGGCAATGTTCTAATAATGATGATCATCACACTTCTATTGATTACAACATAAGGATTACAACTCGAAACTAGAAGAAGATATGACTCTATATGAATGCCTCCGGCAGTGTACCGGGATGGTGCAATGAATCAAGAGTGACATGTATGAAAAATAATGCTTGGTGGCTTTGCCACAAATACGATGTCAACTACATGATCATGCAATGGCAATATGACAAAAGTAAAGTATGTCATGATGATGATGAATGGAACGGTGGAAAGTTGCATGGCAATATATCTCAGAATGGCTATGGAAATGCCATAATAGGTAGGTATGGTGGCTGTTTTGAGGAATATATAAGGAGGTTTATGTGTGATAGAGCATATCGTATCACGGGGTTTGAATGCACCGGCGAGGTTTGCACCAACTCTCAAGGTGAGAAAGGGCAATGCACGGTACCGAAGAGGCTAGCAAAGGTGGAAAGGTAAAAGTGCGTATAATCCATGGACTCAACATTAGTCAAAAGAACTCATATACTTATTGCAAAAATTTAGAAGTCATCAAAAACCAAGTACTACGTGCATGCTCCTAGGGAGATAGATTGTTAGGAAAAGACCATCGCTCGTCCCCGACCGCCACTCATAAGGATGCACAAGCCAGGTACTCTTCATGTTTCAAATTTGGTACACAACTTTAACCATACGTGCATGCTACGGGACTTGCTAACTTCAACACAAGCATTCTTTAAATTCATAATCACCCAACTAGCATGAATTTAATATCACTACCTCCATATCTCAAAACAATTATCAAGTATCAAATTGATCATAGCATCCAATTCACTTCCTATAATAGTTTTTATTATACCCAACTTGGATGCCTGCCATTCTAAGACCAACTTTATGATAATAGCAAATACCATGCTGTTCTAAAAGACTCTAAAAAAGATATAAGTGAAGCATGAGAGACTAGCAATTTCTTCAAAATTAAGACACCACCGTGCTCCAAAAAAATATAAGTGAAGCACTAGAGCAAAAACTATCAAGCTCAAAAGATATAAGTGAAGCACATAGAGTATTCTAGCAAATTCTAATCAAATAGGCTTCTCCCAAAAGGTGTGTACAGAAAGGATGATTGTGTTAAACTAAAAAGCAAAGACTAATATAATACATGACTCTCCAAGCAAAACACATATCATGTGGCGAATAAAAATATAGCTTCAAGTAAAGTTACCAATGAACGAAGACGAAAGAGGGGATGCCTTCCCGGGGCATCCCCAAGCTTAGGCTTTTGGCTATTCTTGAATATCTTGGGGTGCCTGGGGCATCCCCAAGCTTAGGCTCTTGCCACCCTTTATTCCATAGTCCATAAAAGCTTTACCCAAAACTTGAAAACTTCACAACATAAAACTCAATAGGAAATCTTATAAGCTCCATTAGTGAAAGAAAACAAAACCACCACATAAGGTACTGCAATGAACTCATTCTTTATTTATTTTGGTGTTAAACCTACTGTATTCCAACTTCCTTATGGTTTATAAACTAATTTACTAGCCATAGATGCATTGAAATAAGCAAACAACACACGAAAAACAGAATCTGTCAAAAATAGAACAGTCTGTAGCAATCTATAACTAACGCAACTTCTGGAACTCTAAAAATCCTACCAAAATAGGAAGTCCTGGACAATTTGTTTATTGAAAGCAGCAAAAAGAATCAAGGCAAAAGAACGTTCCTGTGATTTAACAAAATTATATTCGTGCGTGCAAAGTTTCTGTTTTTCAGCAGAATCAAATCAACTATCATTGTAGGTTATCCTATAGGTTCTACTTGGCACAAACACTAAATAAAAGATAAAAACACATCTAACCAGAAGCTAGATGCAAGATTTATTACTAAACAGGAGCAAAAACAAAAAACATAAAGAAAATTGGGCTGCCTCCCAACTAGCGCTATCGTTTAACGCCCCTAGCTAGGCATAAAAGCAAAGATAGATCTAACGAGTGTCGTCTTTGGCACTAAATTCATAAGTAGCACGCATGATAGATTCATAAGGTAATTTGACTTTCTTTCTTGGAAAGTGCTCCATGCCTTTCTTTAATGGAAATTGGAATCTAATATTCCCTTCCTTCATATCAATAATCGCACCAATCGTTCTAAGGAAAGGTCTACCAAGAATAATAGGGCAAGAAAGATTGCAATCTATATCAAGAACGATAAAATCTACGGGGACCAAATTTCTATTTGCAACAATAAGAACATCATTGATCCTTCCCATAGGCTTTTTAATGGTGGAATCCGCAAGGTGCAAATTTAAAGAGCAATCATCAAGATCATGGAAACCTAGAATATCACATAAAGTTTTCGGAATCGTGGAAACACTAGCACCCAAATCACACAAAGAAAAACACTCATAATCTTTAATTCTAATCTTTATAGTAGGTTCCCACTCATCATTAAGTTTTCTAGGTATAGAAACTTCCAAATTAAGTTTTTCATCATAAGATTGCATCAAGGCACCAACGATATGTTTGGTAAAAGCTTTGTTTTGGCTATAAGCATGAGGAGAATTAACAACGGATTGCAACAAGGAAATACAAAATTTTAAAGAACAATTATCATAATCAAATTCCTTGAAGTCCGAGATAGAAGGTTCAATATTATTAGAAGTTGAAGATTCTCCAATCTCACTTTTACCAAATTTAGCATTAAGATCTAAAGACTCCGAATTCTTGGGACACCTTCTAGGCAAAGTTGATTCATCATCAGTCCCATTATCATCAAAATTCATATTGCAAAACATAGATCTAATCGGAGACGCATCAATAACTTTAAGATCCTCATCATTATTTTCATGGAGACTAGAAGAACACGCTTTTATAAAGATTTCTTTTTTAGCACACAATCTAGCGGTTCTTTCCTTACACTCATCAATGGAAATTCTCATTACTTTGAGAGACTCATTGATATCATGCTTATGAGAAGAAGATCCAAGTTTAAGAGAATTAACATCAAGCGAAAGTCTATCAATGTTCCTAGCCAAATCATCAACTTTGAGCAATTTTTCTTCAAGCAAAGCATTAAAATTCTTTTGAGAAATCATAAATTCTTTCACACTATTCTCAAAATCAGAGGGCATCTTATTAAAATTACCATAAGAATTATTGTAGGAATTTCCATAATTATTAGAGGAATTACTAGGGAACGGTCTAGCATTAAAGTTTCCTCTATAAGCATTGTTTCCGAAACTATTCCTACCAACAAAATTCACATCCATAGATTCATTATTATTCTCAATCAAGGAAGACAAAGGCATATCATTGGGATCAAGAGGAGTATTTTTATTAGCAAACACCTTCATAAGTTCATCCATCTTTCCACTCAAAACATTGATTTCTTCTATAGCATGCACTTTTTTACTAGAAGATCTTTCGGTGTGCCATTGAGAATAATTAGCCATAATATTATCAAGAAGTTTTGTAGCATCTCCTAACGTGATTTCCATAAACGTGCCTCCCGCGGCCGAATCTAAGAGATTTCTAGAAGCAAAGTTCAAACCGGCATAAAAATTTTGTATGATCATCCATAAATTCAAACCATGAGTAGGGCAATTGCGAAGCATCAATTTAATTCTTTCCCAAGATTGGGAAACATGCTCATGATCAAGTTGTTTAAAATTCATAATATCGTTCCTAAGAGTGATGATCTTAGCGGGAGGAAAATACTTAGAGATAAAAGCATCTTTGCACTTGTTCCAAGAATCAATACTATTTTTAGGCAAAGACGAAAACCAAACTTTAGCATGATCTCTAAGCGAAAACGGAAATAACTTCAATTTGACAATATTGTTCTTCGTATCTTTCTTCTTTTGCATATCACACAAATCAACAAAGTTGTTTAGATGAGTAGCGGCATCTTCACTAGGAAGGCCGGCGAATTGATCTTTCATAACAAGATTCAGCAAAGCGGTATTGATTTCACAAGACTCAACATCATTAAGAGGAGCAATCAGAGTACTAAGGAAATCATTATTATTGGTATTCGAGAAAAATCACACAATTTGGTATTATCTTGCGCATGGCAACAAGTAATCCAACACACAAGCAAACAGAAAAACGGCAAGCGAAAAAGAGAGGAGGAGATTGGGAAAGAGAGGGTGAATAAAACGGCAAGAGTGAAGTGGGGGAGAGGAAAACGAGAGGAAAATGGCAAATAATGTAAATGCGAGGGAGATGGGTTTGTGATGGGTACTTGGTATGTCTTGACTTGAACGAAGACCTCCCCGGCAACGGTGCCAGAAATCCTTCTTGCTACGTCTTGAGCTTGCGTTGGTTTTCCTCGAAGAGGAGAGGGTGATGCAGCAAGTGTAGCATAAGTATTTCCCTCAGTTTTGAGAATCAAGGTATCAATCCAGTAGGAGGCTCCTCAAAAGTCCCACGCACCTACACAAACAAACTGAGAACTCGCAACCAACGCAATAAAGGGTTGTCAATCCCTTCACGGCCACTTGCGAAAGTGAGATCTAATAAAGATAGTATGATAAGATAAATATATTTTTGGTATTTTATAATATAGATGCAAAAAGTAAAGATGCAAATAAAAGTAGATTGAAAGCAAATATGATAAGAGATAGACCCGGGGGCCATAGGTTTCACTAGAGGCTTCTCTCAAGATAGCATAAGTATTACGGTGGGTGAACAAATTACTGTTGAGCAATTGATAGAAAATTGCATAGTTATGAGATTATCTAGGCATGACCATGTATATAGGCATCACGTCCATAACAAGTAGACCGACTCCTGCCTGCATCTACTACTATTACTCCACACATCGACCGACTCCTGCCTGCATCTAGAGTATTAAGTTCATAAAAACAGAGTAACACATTAAGCAAGATGACATGATGTAGAGGGATAAACTCATGCAATATGATATAAACCCCATCTTGTTATCCTCGATGGCAACAATACAATACGTGCCTTGCAACCCTTTCTGTCACTGGGTAAGGACACTACAAGATTGAACCCAAAGCTAAGCACTTCTCCCATGGCAAGAAAGACCAATCTAGTAGGCCAAACCAAACTGATAATTCGAAGAGACTTGCAAAGATAACTCAATCATACATAAAGAATTCAGAGAAGATTCAAATATTATTCATAGATAAACTTGACCATAAACCCACAATTCATTGGATCTCGACAAACACACTGCAAAAAGAGTTTACATCGAATAGATCTCCACAAGAGAGGGGGAGAACATTGTATTGAGATCCAAAAAGAGAGAATAAGCCATCTAGCTAATAACTATGGACCCGTAGGTCTGTGGTAAACTACTCACAACTCATCGGAGGGGCAAGGATGTTGATGTAGAAGCCCTCCATGGTCGATTCCCCCTCCGGCAGAGTGCCGGTGAAGGCTTTAAGATGAGATCTCGCGGATACAGAAGGTTACAGCAGTCGAAATTGTGTTTCGTGGTGCTCCTGGATGTTTCGGGGTACATAGGTATATATAGGAGGAAGAAGTATGTCGGTGGCCGCCCGAGGGGCCCCGAGACAGGGGGCGCGCCCTACGGGGGGCCTCCTATCTCGTGGCTTCCTCGGAAGCTTCTTGACTTGCACTCCAAGTCCTCTGGATCACGTTCGTTCCAAAAATCACGCTCCCGAAGGTTTCATTCCGTTTGGACTCCGTTTGATATTCCTTGTCTTCGAAATACTGAAATAGGCAAAAAAACAGCAATATGGGCTGGGCCTCCGGTTAGTAGGTTAGTCCCAAAAATGATATAAATGTGTAAAATAAAGCCCATAAACATCCAAAATAGGTAATATAATAGCATGGAACAATCAAAAATTATAGATACATTGGAGACGTATCAGGCGGTGCCCAGGGTCACCAGTGGGACGGCGCTGCTCATCGCGCATGACCTGAGAAGAGCGCGCCGTGGGCGCCGGTGTTGATGTCTTGGAGGTCGCCGCACTGCCGTCTGGCGGCACGATGACGCCCCTGGAGGGCCCCGCGCTGCCTGCAGGGGGCCCAACTCCGTCTCTGGAGTTCGCGACGTGTGGCTCGTCGTCTAGCGCACAAATGACGCTGCTCACTAGGCCCGGACTGCCAGGGTGATGTGGATGTTCGCGGGCTGCGCCACGGGTTCTCTCCACGACTGGCCCGCTACTGGTCCGCACCGGTGCAGGCAGTCCGGTCCCGGACGAACCGATCGTCGTGGTCGTCTTCTTCTTGGGAGCCGTGGTGATGAAGAGTTGTGCCACTGGCTGCCAAACCAGATGCTCACTACTGCGCCCCCTACCTGGCGCGCCAAAGATGTCGGTGGAAAACGACACCTATGGGATCACGAGAATCCCTACTACGGTTACAGGGCGCTGGGTCATAAGGAGAGTAGGATCAGCAGTCAGTACGAGCATGCGGGTCGTTTACCCAGGTTCGGGCCGCAGAGATGCGTAATACCCTAGTCCTGCTTGCATGTGTGTATTAGTGTTCTTGAGGTTCCTGAACTAGCTACAATGGGCATAACTTGTCCAAAAGTCCGAATCCTTCTCCTGGATGCCTCGGGCCTCCTTTTATAGGCAAGGGAGGCGCCACAGTGGCACACAGGAGGGGGCATTGGGGTACTGTGGTTAAGCCTATCGCTAGCTATTACGGGACAAGACGCATTTAATGCGCCTCTAATGTGTTCCCTTCACTTTACCGCCGCTTCGCCCTGTCTCGACACGCGCCTGGGCCAGCGAGGCGGCCAGCGCCATGTAGGCTGGCTGGCTGCTGAGGTGGCACGGTGGTAGGGCCTTCACGAAGATTTGCATGCCACCACGTAGGCATGCGCTGAGTTGGCTGAGAAGCCTTGTGCCGATACGCAGGTGCCTGCCCAGCTGGTGGGCTGGCAGCTGCATGGGAGCATTGGCAAAGGCTTGGCGGGTGCGGGCCTGGCTGTGGCCTCGTGGACGTCCCCGGCAAGGGCCTTGCCGGGGGCCCGCGGCAAGGGTCTTGCCGCGGTGTTGCGGTCGACCATGGCAAGGGTCTTGCCAGGGGTCTTGTGGGTTTCCTCAACAAGGATCTTGCCGAGGTTCGTCATCTTCTGCCCTTCGGATTTGAGGTGTTCCTTGTCTTCACAAAGATCTGCATGCCACCATGGAGGCGCCTCCCGAGCCTATGTTCCAACGTGGTTGGTGACGCTGGAGAAATGGGGCCCAAGGGTGGCGCGTCCTGCTGGCGTCAGGTAGGCCGCCCTGGCAAGGACCTTGCCGGGGCCGTGGGGGCTGCCCTGGCAAGGACCCTGCCGGGGGAAACCACTTTGCCTTCCTTCTCTTTATGCTTCTGTCTTGGCGTTGCTTTGGCTGTCCCATGGCTTTGATTTCCTATCTCTGCCCTGCTTAAGTATGGCCGTCCGCGCGGCTCTGACTGCCCGTGCACAAATAAGGGGTACAAAAGAGCGCCCCTATTTTGGTACACCGACACGGGACTTTTTTTACGAAACTCTTTTGAAGCGGACAATATTGAGGAAAAATACATTGTTAGGAAAACAAATAATTAGTGAACATTATTCAATGCACATTGCGTAAAGAACATTATTTTCACGGAATATTTTCCGATGAACAATCTAAATGGAACAATTTTCTGCATTAATTATTTAGTGAACAATAATCCTTATTGAGGTAACATCATGGATGGAACATTATTGAGGAAACATTATCAACATTATTATGGGAAACAAAAAATAGTGAACATTATTCAATGAAGATTTCCTAGAAATCATTATTTAGGAAAACATTACTTACGGAACAGTTTTCGATGAACAAATTTAATGGAACAACTTTTATGCATCATTTATTTAGGGGGCAAAAATCCTTATTAAGGGAACATTTGGAACATTGTTGAGGGAAACAATAAACATAGTGAACAAAAATTCTTTGACCATTATTCAATGAACATTGGCTAAAGAACATTATTTTCACGGAACATTTTCCGATGAACAATCTTAACGGAACAATCTTTCTGCATTAGTTATTTAGTGAACAATAATCCTTATTGAACATCATTCATGGAACATTATTGAGGAAACATTGTCAACATTGTTATGGGAAACAAAAATTAGTGAACATTATTCAATGAACATTTCCTAGAAATAATTATTTAGGAAACATTACTTATGGAACAGTTTTTGATGAACAATTTTAACCGAACAATTTTTATGCATCAGTTATTTACGGTACAAAAATTGTTACTAAGGGAACATTATTGATGGAATATTGATGAAGTATACAATAAACATAGTGAACAAAAATTCAATGAAGGGAAACAAAAAGGTAAGAACATTTATTTTACAACAAATTTAACGGGACTTTTTCTCAAAACTATTTTGAATTTGACAATATTGAGGGAACACTATCAATGCAATATTAATTGCGGTAAACAAAATATATTGTAACTAAGGCCAAAATTGATGGAGAGGTAAGAATAATCCTTATTGATGGGATATTTTTTAGGGAAACAAAATAATTAGTGAACAAAAATTTAGCAAACATTTCTTACGAAACATTATTAAGGGAACGTTATTAGCATTATTAGGGAACATTACTTACTGAACATTATTTAGGGGAATTTTTTCAATTTTTTGGGAAATCATAAGAAAAACTCTTTGACAACAATTTTCACGGGACTCCTTTTACGAAACTCTTTTGAAGCGGACATTATTGAGGGAAAATTGACAACATTGTTAGGTGAAACAAAAAAATTAGTGAACATTGTTCGATGAACATTGCCTACAAAACATTATTTTCATGGAACATTTTCCGATGAACAATCTTAACGGAACAATTTTTCTGCATTACTTATGTAGTGAACAATAATCCTTATTAAGGGAACATCATTGATGGAACATTATTGAGGTACTAAGGCCAAATTCACGGAGAGGTAAGAAATAGTCCTTATTGAAGAAACATTTTTTTCTAAACAGAATTTCAACAAACATTTCTTACAGAACATTATTAACGGAACATTATCAACATTATTAGGGGACATTACTTATGGAACATTATTTATGGGACCTTTTAATTTTTTGGGGAAATCCTAAGAACAATACTTTGACAACAATTTTCACGGGACTTTTTTTACGAAACTCTTTTGAAGCGGACATTATTGAGGAAAAATTGTCAACATTGTTTGGGAAAACAAATAATTAGTGAATATTATTCAATGAACACTATTTCCGTAATTAGGGAAAACAAATAATTGTCAGCATTGCGTAAATGACATTATTTTCACGGAACATTTTCTGATGAACAATCTTAACGCAACAATTTCCTGCATTTCCTTATTGAGGGAACATTATTGATGAAACATTATTGAGGAAACATTGTCAACATTGTCAACATTGTTATGGGAAACAAAAAATAGTGAACATTATTGAATGAACATTTCCTAGAAATCATTAAAACATTACTTATGGAACAGTTTTCGATGAACAATTTTAACGGAACAATTTTTATGCATCATTTATTTAGGGGACAAAAATCCTTATTGAGGAACATTTGGAACATTGTTGAGGGAAACAATAAACATAGTGAACATTATTCAATGAACATTGCCTACAGAGCATTATTTTCACGGAACATTTTCTGATGAACAATCTAAACGGAACAATTTTCTGCATTAGTTATTTAGTGAACAATAATCCTTATTGAGGGAACATCATTCATGGAACATTATTGAGGTACTAAGGCCAAATTCATGGAGAGGTAAGAAATAATCCTTATTGAAGGAACATTTTTTCTGAACAGAAATTCAGCAAACATTTCTTACAGAACATTATTAAGGGAACATTATCAACATTATTAGGGGACATTACTTACGGAACATTATTTAGGGGACTTTTTCATTTTTTTGGGGAAATCCTAAGAACAATTCTTTGACAACAATTTTCACGGGACTTTTTTTACGAAACTCTTTTGAAGCGGACATTATTGAGGAAAATTTGTCAACATTGTTAGGGAAAACAAATAATTAGTGAACATTATTCAATGAACATTGCATAAAGAACATTATTTTCACGGAACATTTTCTGATGAACAATCTTAAGGGAACAAATTCCTACATTAGTTATTTAGTGAACATTAGTCCTTATTGAGGGAACATCATTGATGGAACATTATTGAGGAAACATTGTCAACATTGTTATGGGAAACAAAAAATAGTGAACATTATTCAATGAAGATTTCCTAGAAATCATTATTTAGGAAAACATTACTTACGGAACAGTTTTCGATGAACAAAATTAACGAAACAATTTTTATGCATCATTTATTTAGGGGACAAAAATCCTTATTGAGGAACATTTGGAACATTGTTAAGGGAAACAATAAACATAGTGAACAATGCGTAAAGAACATTATTTTCACAGAACATTTTCCATGAAAAAACTTAAAGGAACAATCTTTCTGCATTAGTTATTTAGTGAACAATAATCTTTATTGAGGGAAGATCATTGAGCGAACATTATTGAGGTACTAAGGCCAAATTCATGGAGAGGTAAGAAATAATCCTTATCGAAGGAACATTTTTGCTGAACAGAAATTCAGCAAACATTTCTTATAGAACATTATTAAGGGAACATTATCAACATTATTAGGGGACATTACTTACAGAACATAATTTAGGGGACTTTTTCATTGAGGGACTTACAGAACAATTCTTTGACAACAATTTTCACGGGACTTTTTTACGGAACTCTTTTGAAGCGGACATGCTTCATGAAAAATTGTCAACATTGTTAGGGAAAACAAATAATTAGTGAACATTATTCAAAGAACATTGCGTAAAGAAAATTATTTTCACGGAACATTTTCCGATGAACAATCTTTACGGAACAATTTCCTGCATTAGTTATTTAGTGAACAATAATCCTTATTGAGGGAACATAATTGATGGAACATTATTGAGGAAAGATTGTAAACATCGTTATGGGAAACAAAAAATAGTGAACATTATTCAATGGACATTTCCCAGAAATCATTATTTAGGGGAATTTTTCAATTTTTTTGGAAATGGTAAAAACCAATTCTTTGACAACATTATTGAGGGAACATTGTCAATGTTATTCAATAAACATTACCTAAAAACATTATTTTAATGGAACAGTTATTGAGGGAACATTATTGATGGAATATTATTGAGGGAAACAATAAAAAAAGTGAAGAAATTAATGTTTTACTAGGCTCATCTGTTGAGGGAATCCTAAAATAATGATTTCACTTTTTTATTGATGGGCATTAATGAGGGAACATTGTGAACATTGTTAGGGGAAACAATAATTAGTGAACAATATTAAATGATATTTCCTGAATAATATTTTTGACACATTGCTTACGGAACAGTTTTCGATGAACAAATTTAACGGGAAAATGTTTTTTTAATTAGTTATTTAGGGGAACAAAAAATCCTTATTGAGGGAACATTATTGATGGAACATAATTGAGGGAAACAATAAAAATAGTGAACACAAATTCAGTTAGGGGGAACAGAAAAACTAAGAATGTTTTCTGAAAACAATTATTTGGGAAATCCTAAGAACGAAATCCTAAGAACATTACTTGCGGAACATTACTTAGGGGGCTTTTTCAATTCTTTGTGAAATCCTAAAAACGAAACTCTTTTGAAGTAGACATTCTTGATTCAGGAAGCAGTAGATGCAAAAGTAGAGAGTATGGTACTGAGGCCGTACCTCGTAAATACCAAATTTCCTGAGAGAATTCACTGAATGTATGAAGATATTTTGTGAAGTTCAATTCTCAAACATCTTAGGATATTTAACAAAAAAATGTGTATTATTTCCGTAGCAAACTAGACGAAACACAACATTGCCATTATATTTACAAGAGCAATAGTGATCCTTTTCATGGAAATCAATCACAAATGTGCTTTGGAAAAAAATAAGAACACACATCATTGAAAAAAATCCTTGAATACACTCATGTTGGTATTGAAAAGCAAAAACATACTAATTATTATTCATTGTTATTCTACAGCTAAGTTTCTTTGACTGTCTCTCACATAAGAACAGAAAAATAAATTGTACTGGTGACACTATTCTCACAAAATATAAATGTACTGAGTCTCCAACATAAATGTTTTCCACACAAAGGGAAAAAGGGTACTTGAAAGTTTTCCAAGCCATGACAATAATGAGTTACAAGTAGTTGTGGTGCACATTCAAGTGGCAGATTGGACAGATCCATTCTAGAAACTCAAAGTATTTGCTTCCTGCACAAAACTAACGGCGCTTCTTCCTCTTCTTGGTTGAAACATCATCTTGAAGTCCGTCAGTACCTTTTTCGTTGATGTCAGACTTTGCCAGCTTGTAAGCAACGACCTGCCGAAATTGAGGAATAATTTCCTAGGACAAATGAAAATGTAAACAACAGATTAGCATGGATAAAAACGTGGGGGGGGGGGGATGATTTGTGAACGAAAATAAAGACCAAGAAATATGAAGAGTGATTTGCTGGTGACATACATCATCAAATTCCTTCATGTTCTTCCCATCCCAGATATCCATATACATGATAGCATAGAGAGCACAATTGTGGCTGTACAAAGTATTCATAAAATTCAGCAAAGGGACTTCTTGGGTGAAAGAATGTTAATGGATTATAAGAGTTAAAGACAGAAAAGTGCATGAAGCATAATGATGGTTGCTTTACTCACATGTTGTTTTGCTGTGGGTAGTCCTCGGGGGAAATGCACTCAAAATTCTCGATATTCTTGTATGTGTACCCAGAAGACTTGAGAATGGTCCCCAGGTTGATGATCTATATTAAAAGAAGTAAAAGAGTTCAACCAGTGCAAAACATTTATAAAAAAGTCCTGTGGAATTATATGGGAGGAACTACTGACATACGGATGGTGACAGGGTATGTAGCAGTAACAAACTTGATATTACAAAAGGCACAATAGTAAAAACTAAAAGAGAAGAAAACAAACCAGATTTGACGTTAACTTGTTGACTTGATTTTGAGGAGTAGAACTCCTTGAATCAAAGAAATTGACAGTTTCAAACAGATTATTAATGCAGAACAAAGTCCAGTGGAATGAATCAACTCTGGGGAAATATAGTTGGATGGCAAACAAAGAAGTAAAATCAGTAGAGATGGAGAGAGGATGTGATAATTTAGAGTTTGTTGCATTGACAGCTGATGTTTACCGGATCACGCTTATGTAAGTTGTTGCGACAGTTTAATTTCTTGAATATCTCTTACACAAGACTGAGAGTTGAAATTCTTGGGATCGACAAGAAGCTTCTCCTACACATCCAATGAAAGAGATAACAACACTAAGAACAGAAGGTGCAAAGAGTGCAACACAAAACAAAAAAAGGAAACAGTATAGTTGAGGAATAGAGAATTACCGTGAAGTAGGAAGTAAAGTAGTATTTTGAAGGTTCCTTACTTTTTGCATCTGGGTTTTCATTGTCATAATTGAAAACTTGGACATAAGCATTGAAGACTTCATTGTTAAAATTTCCTATTTCCTTGAGTGAATTATAGAAATTATCATATTCCACAGTAGAGCCATTGATGTCAATAACGGTTGGACTGCATTTTTAAAATTTGAAACAGTTAACAAACTGAATGTGCAACAAAGGAAGATTGTTTCATGCGTATAAATTAAGATGCTCCTGAAATAACTTACTTTTCATCCTTGAAGAATTTGTTTCCAAGGTATTTCTTATAAAACTCCTGAACATGAGGTTCAACAGTTAACTTTCATATATTTTCTTGAGGAGACAGAACTTTTGCTTTCCTTTTCTTTCGATTTCTCTTCTCTATAGTGTTGGGACCAGATATATGATACATCTCCAACGTATATATAATTTTTCATTGTTCCATGCTATTATATTACCCGTTTTGGATGTTTATGGGCTTTAATTTACACTTTTATATCATTTTTGGGACCTACCTACTAACCGGAGGCCCAGCCTGAATTGCTATTTTTTGCCTATTTCAGTGTTTCGAAGAAAAGGAATATCAAACGGAGTCCAAACGGAATGAAACCTTCGTGAGCGATCTTTTTGGAACAAACGTGATCCAGGTGACTTGGAGTGGACGTCAAGCAACAGAGGAGGTAGCCATGAGGGTGCCCGGTGCGCCCCCTACAGGTGGGCGCGCCCCCACCCTCGTGGGCCCCTCGAGCGTCCACCGACCTACTTCTTCCTCCTATATATATCCACGTACCCTGAAAACATCAGAAGCGACCACAAAAAACTATTTCCATCGCCGTAACCTTCTGTATCCGCGAGATCCCATCTTGGAGCCTTCGCCGGCGCTCCGCCGGAGGGGGAATCGACCATGGAGGGCCTCTACATCATCTCCAAGGCCCTTCCGATGAGTTGTGAGTAGTTTACCACAAACCTTCGGGTCCATAATTATTAGCTAGATGGCTTCTTCTCTCTCTCTTTGAATCTCAATACAAAGTTCTCCTCGATCTTCTTGGAGATCCATTCGATGTAACTCTTTTTGCGGTGTGTTTGTCGAGATACGATGAATTGTGGGTTTATGATCAAGTTTATCTATGAGAAATATTTGAATCTCCTCTGAATTCTTTTATGTGTGATTAAGTTATCTTTGCAAGTCTCTTCGAATTATCAGTTTGGTTTGGCCTACTAGGTTGATCTTTCTTGCAATGGGAGAAGTGCTTAGCTTTGGGTTCAATCTTGCGGTGTCCTTTCCTAGTGACAGCAGGGGTAGCAAGGCACGTATCGTATTGTTGCCATCGAGGATAAAAAGATGGGGTTTATATCATATTGCATGAGTTTATCCCTCTACATCATGTCATCTTTCTTAATGCTTTACTATGTTCTTTATGAACTTAATACTCTAGATGCATGCTGGATAGCGGTCGATGTGTGGAGTAATAGTAGTAGATGCAGGCAGGAGTCGGTCTACTTATCACAGACGTGATGCCTATATACATGATCATGCCTAGATAATCTCATAATTATTAGCTTTTCTATCAATTGCTTGACAGTAATTTGTTCACCCACCATAATACTTATGCTATCTTGAGAGAAGCCACTAGTGAAACCTATGGTCCCTGGGTCTATCTTTTATTATATAAGTTTTCAATCTACTTTTATTTGCATCTTTTACTTTACAATCTATATCATAAAAATACCAAAAATATATTTATCTTATCATATTATCTCTACCAGATCTCACTTTCGCAAGTGGCCGTGAAGGGATTGACAACCCCTTTATTCTGTTGGTTGCGAGGTTTTTGTTTGTTTGTGTAGGTGCGTGGGACTTCTGAGGAGCCTCCTACTGGATTGATACCTTGGTTCTCAAAAACTGAGGGAAATACTTATGCTACTTTGCTGCATCACCCTTTCCTATTCAAGGAAAACCAACGCAAGCTCAAGATGTAGCAAGAAGGATTTCTGGCGCCGTTGTCGGGGAGGTCTTCGCTCAAGTCAAGACATACCAAGTACCCATCACAAACTCATCTCCCTCGCATTACATTATTTGCCATTTGCCTCTCGTTTTCCTCTCCCCCACTTCACCCTTGCCGTTTTATTCGCCCTCTCTTTCCCAATCTCCTCTCTCTTTCGCTTGCCTTTTTGTTTGCTTGTGTGTTGGATTGCTTGTCGCGATGGCGCAAGACAATACCAAATTGTGTGATTTTTCCAATACAAATAATAATGATTTCCTTAGTACTTTGATTGCTCCTCTTAATGATGTTGAGTCTTGTGAAATCAATGCTGCTTTGTTGAACCTTGTTAGGAAAGATCAATTCTCCGGCCTTCCTTGTGAAGATGCCGCTACCCATCTAAACAACTTTGTTGATTTGTGTGAGATGCAAAAGAAGAAAGATACGGATAATGATATTGTTAAATTGAAGTTATTTCCGTTTTCACTTAGAGATCGTGCTAAAGTTTGGTTTTCGTCTTTGCCTAAGAATAGTATTGATTCATGGAATAAGTGCAAAGATGCTTTTATCTCTAAGTATTTTCCTCCCGCTAAGATCATCTCTCTTAGGAACGATATTATAAATTTTAAACAACTTGATCATGAGCATGTTCCCAATCTTGGTAAAGAATGAAATTAATGATTCGCAATTGCCCTACTCATGGTTTGAATTTATGGATGATCATACAAAAAATTTATGCCAGATTGAATTTTGCTTCTAGAAATCTTTTAGATTCGGCCGCGGGAGGCATGTTTAGGAAAATCACCTTAGGAGAAGATACTAAGCTCCTTGATAATATTATGGCTAATTATTCTCAATGGCACACCGAAAGATCTACTAGTAAGAAAGTGCATGCTATAGAAGAAATTAATGTTTTGAGTGGAAAGATGGATGAACTTATGAAATTGTTTGCTACTATAAGTGCTCCTATTGATCCCGATGATATGCCTTTGTCTACTTTGATTGAGAATAATAATGAATCTATGGATGTGAATTTTGTTGGTAGGAATAATTTTGGTAACAATGCTTATAGAGGAAACTTTAATCCTAGACCGTTCCCTAGTAATTCCTCTAATAATTATGGAAATTCCTACAATAATTCTTATGGTAATTTTAATAAGATGCCCTCTAATTTTGAGAATAGTGTTAAAGAATTTATGATCTCTCAAAAGAATTTTAATGCTTTGCTTGAAGAAAAATTACTTAAGGTTGATGATTTGGCTGGGAATGTTGATAGACTTTCGCTTGTTGTTGATTCTTTGAAACTTAGATTTACTCCTCCTAAGCATGATATCACTGAGTCTCTCAAAGCTATGAGAATTTCCATTGATGAGTGCAAAGAAAGAACCGCTAGATTGCGTGCTAAGAAAGATTGCTTTGTAAAAGCGTGTTCTTCTAATTTCCATGAAAATAATGATGAAGATCTAAAAGTTATTGATGTGTCCCCTATTAAATCCTTGTTTTGCAATATGAATCTTAATAATGATGGGACTGGAGATGAGTCAACTTTAGTTAAAAGGCATCCCAATGATTCGGAGTTCTTAGATCTTGATGCTAAATTTGGTAAAAGTGGGATTGGAGAGGTAAAGACTTTAAATAGCATTGAACCCACTATCTTGGATTTCAAGGAATTTAATTATGATAATTGTTCTTTAGTAGATTGTATTTCCTCGTTGCAATCCGTTTTGAATTCTCCTCATGCTTATAGTCAGAATAAAGCCTTTACCAAACATATTGTTGATGCCTTGATGCAATCTTATGATGAAAAACTTAATTTGGAAGTTTCTATACCTTAATGATGAGTGGGAACCTACTATAAATGTTAAAATTAAGGATCATTAGTGCTATGCTTTGTGTGATTTGGGTGCTAGTGTTTCCATGATTCCGAAAACTTTATGTGATATTGTAGGTTTCCATGATCTTGATGATTGCTCTTTAAATTTGCACCTTGTGGATTCCACCATTAAGAAGCCGATGGGAAGGATCAATGATGTTATTATTGTTGCAAATAGGAATTTGGTGCCCGTAGATTTTATCGTTCTTGATATAGATTGCAATCTTTCATGTCCTATTATTCTTGGTAGACCTTTCCTTAGAACGATTGGTGCGATTATTGATATGAAGAAAGGGAATATTAGATTCCAATTTCCATTAAGGAAAGGCATGTAGCACTTTCCAAGAAAGAAAGTTAAATTACCTTATGAATCTATCATGTGAGCTACTTATGAATTGAGTGCCAAAGATGGCACTACTTAGATCTATACTCACTTTTATGCCTAGCTAGGGGCGTTAAACGATAGCGCTAGTTGGGAGGCAACCCAATTTTATCTTTGTTTTTTGTTTTTGCTTCTGTTTAGTAATAAATTTTTCATATAGCTTCTGTTTAGATGTTTTTTCATGTTTTAATTAGTGTTTGTGCCAAGTAGAGCCTATAGGATAACCTATGGTGATAGTTAATTTGATTCCGCTGAAAAACAAAAACTTTGCACGCACGAAAATAATTTTAGTAATTCATGCGTTGATTCTTTTTGATATAGATCAATAGAAAAATTCCCCAAGACTTCCTATTTTGGTAGGATTTTTAGAGTTCCAGAAGTATTTGAGAGTTACAGATTGCTACAGACTGCTCTGTTTTTAACAGATTCTGTTTTTCGTGTGTTGTTTGCTTATTTTGATGCATCTATGGCTAGTATTAAGTGGTATGAACCATAGAGAAGTCGGAATACAGTAGGTTTAACACCAATATAAATAAAGAATGAGTTCATTATAGTACCTTATGTGGTGGTTTTTCTTTCTTGCACTAACGGAGCTCATGAGATTTCCTGTTGAGTTTTGTGTTGTGAAGTTTTCAAGTTTTGGGTAAAGATTTGATGGACTATGGAATAAGGAGTGGCAAGAGCCTAAGATTGGGGATGACCATGGCACCCCAAGATATTTAAGGATAACCAAAAGCCTAAGCTTTGGGATGCCCCGGAAGGCATCCCCTCTTTCGTCTTCGTTCATCGGTAACTTTACTTGGAGCTATATTTTTATTCGCCACATGATATGTGTTTTGCTTGGAGCGTCTTTTATGATATTAGTCTTTGCTTTTTAGATCACCACAATCATCCTTGTTGTACACACCTTTTGGGAGAAACCCGCTTGATTGGAATTTATTAGAATACTCTATGTGCTTCACTTATATCTTTTGAGCTAGATAGTTTTGCTCTAGTACTTCACTTAAATCTTTTAGAGCACGGCGGTGGCTTGATTTTGTAGGAATTATTAATCTCTCATGCTTCACTTATATTATTTTGAGAGTTTCTTAGAACAGCATGGTATTTTCTATGGTTATAAAATTGGTCCTATAATGATGGGCATCCAAGTTGGGTATAATAAAAACTATCATAGGAAGTGAATTGGATGCTATGATAAATTTGATACTTGATATTTGTTTTGAGATATGGAGGTAGTGATATTAGAGTCATGCTAGTTGGGTGATTATGAATTTAAAGAATGCTTGTGTTGAAGTTGGCAAGTCCCGTAGCATGCACGTATGGTAAAAGTTGTGTAACAAATTTATTGCATAGGGTGCTCTTTTGATTGCCTTCCCTTGAGTGGAGGTCGGGGGCGCGCGATGGTTAACTCCTACCAACCTCCCCCCTAGGAGCATGCGTAGTAATACTTTGCTTCGAGGGCTAATAAAACTTTTGTAATAAGTATATGAGTTCTTTATGACTAATGTTGAGTCCATGGATTATACGCACTTTACCTTTCCATCATTGCTAGCCTCTTCGGTACCGTGCATTGCCCTTTCTCACCTTGAGAGTTGGTGCAAACTTCGTCGGTGCATCCAAACCCCGTGATACGATACGCTCTATCACACATAAACCTCCTTATATCTTCCTCAAAACAGCCACCATACCTACCTACTATGGCATTTCCATAGCCATTCCAAGATATATTGCCATGCAACTTTCCACCGTTCCATTCCGTTTTTCATGACACGCATCATCATTATCATATTGCCTTGCATGATCATGTAGTTGACATCGTATTTGTGGCAAAGCCACCATGCATAATTTTTCATACATGTCACTCTTGATTCATTGCCCATCCCGGTACACCACCGGAGGCATTCATATAGAGTCATACCTTGTTCTGGTTTTGAGTTGTAACTCATGAGTTGTAAATAAATAGAAGTGTGATGATCATCATTATTAGAGCATTGTCCCCAAAAAAGTAAAGCCAGAAAAAATAAAGGCCAAAAAAAGAAAGGCCCAAAAAGAAAAGTAAAGGAAATAAAAAAGGGGGGCAATGTTACTATCCTTTTCCACACTTGTGCTTCAAAGTAGCACCATGTTCTTCATATAGAGAGTCTCATATGTTGTCACTTTCATATATTAGTGGGAATTTTTCATTATAGAACTTGGCTTGTATATTCCTATGATGGGCTTCCTCAAAATGCCCTAGGTCTTCGTGAGCAAGAAAGTTGGATGCACACCCACTTAGTTTCTTTTGTTGAACTTTCATACATTTGTAACTCTAGTGCATCCGTTGCATGGCAATCCCTACTCCTCATGTTGACATCAATTGATGGACATCTCCATAGCCCGTTGATTAGCCTCGTCAATGTGAGACTTTCTCCCTTTTTTTTTCTCCACACAACCTCCAACATCATATTCTATTCCACCCATAGTGCTATATCCATGGCTCACGCTCATGTATTGCGTGAGAGTTGAAAAAGACTAAAGCGCGTTAAAAAGTATGAACCAATTGCTTGGCTGAAACCGGGGTTGTTCTTGATGGGAGTATTTTGTGTGATGAAAATGAAACATAGCCTAACTATATGATTTTGTAGGGATGAACTTTCTTTAGCCATGTTATTTTGAGAAGACATGATTGCTTTGATTAGTATGCTTGAAGTATTACTATTTCTTATGTCAATATGAACTTTTATTTTGAATCATTTGGATCTGAACATTCATGCCACAATAAAGAAAATTACATTGATAATTATGCTAGGTAGCATTCCACATCAAAAATTCGGTTTTTATCATTTACCTACTCAAGGACGAGCAGGAATTAAGCTTGGGGATGCTTGATACGTCTCCAACATATCTATAATTTTTTATTGTTACATGCTATTATATTACCCGTTTTGGATGTTTATGGACTTTACTTTACACTTTTATATCATTTTTGGGACTAACCTACTAACCGGAGGCCCAATCCGAATTGCTGTTTTTTTGCCTATTTCAGTGTTTCGAAGAAAAGGAATATCAAACGGAGTCCAAACGGAATGAAACCTTCAGGAGCGATCTTTTTGGAACAAACGTGATCCAGGTGACTTCGAGTGGACGTCAAGCAATAGAGGAGGCGGCCACCAGGGTGCCCGGCGTGCCCCCTACAGGTGGGCGCGCCCCCCACCCTCGTGGGCCCCTCGAGCGTCCACCAAACTACTTCTTCCTCCTATATATATCCACGTACCCTGAAAACATCAGAAGCGACCACGAAAAACTATTTCCACCACCGTAACATTCTGTATCCGCGAGATCCCATCTTGGAGCCTTCGCCAGCGCTCCGCCGGAGGGGGAATCGACCACGGAGGGCCTCTACATCATCTCCAAGGCCTTCCGATGAGTTGTGAGTAGTTTACCATAGACCTTCGGGTCCATAGTTATTAGCTAGATGGCTTCTTCTCTCTCTTTGAATCTCAATACAAAGTTCTCCTCGATCTTCTTGGAGATCTATTCGATGTAACTCTTTTTGCGGTGTGTGTCAAGATCCGATGAATTGTGGGTTTATGATCAAGTTTATCTATGAGAAATATTTGAATATCCTCTGAATTCTTTTATGTGTGATTAAGTTATCTTTGCAAGTCTCTTCGAATTATCAGTTTGGTTTGGCCTACTCGATTGATCTTTCTTGCAATGGGAGAAGTGCTTAGCTTTGGGTTCAATCTTGCGGTGTCCTTTCCCAGTGACAGCAGGGGCAGCAAGGCACGTATTGTATTGTTGCCATCAAGGATAAAAAGATGGGGTTTATATCATATTGCATGAGTTTATCCCTCTACATCATGTCATCTTTCTTAATGCGTTACTCTGCTCTTTATGAACTTAATACTCTAGATGCATGCTGGATAGTTGTCGATGTGTGGAGTAATAGTAGTAGATGCAGGCAGGAGTCAGTCTACTTGTCATGGACATGATGCCTATATACATGATCATGCCTAGATAATCTCATAATTATTCGTTTTTCTATCAATTGCTTGACAGTAATTTGTTCACCCACCGTAATACTTATGCTCTCTTGAGAGAAGCCACTAGTGAAACCTATGGCCCCTGGGTCTATCTTTTATCATATAAGTTTTCAATCTACTTTTATTTTCATCTTTTACTTTACAATCTATATCATAAAAATACCAAAAATATATTTATCTTATCATATTATCTCTATCAGATCTTACTTTCTCAAGTGGCCGTGACGGGATTGACAACCCCTTTATTGCGTTGGTTGTGAGGTTCTTGTTTGTTTGTGTAGGTGCGTGGGACTTCTGAGGAGCCTCCTACTGGATTGATACCTTGATTCTCAAAAACTGAGGGAAATACTTACGCTACTTTGCTGCATCACCCTTTCCTCTTCAAGGAAAACCAACGCAAGCTCAAGACGTAGCAATATATCCAATGCTGCATCAGATGATTTGTGCTCAGGTGCATCAGGTACTACAGGATCTGTCCAATGAACCAAATGCATATGATAAGCTTTGGTATAAAAACAATGAAGCATGTAAAAAGAAGGCATGGCATTGCAAAAACTGAAACAACCAAATTGGAAGTAAAAACTCCTTTGGGGAAACAAAAATGGACAGAAGAAAAGGGCAGTTGATTTAAAAAAAAGGTGGAAACTACCTTTGGCGACTGTATTATCAAGTTCTGGGATTATAATACCATCAACATACTTCATGGCAATTTCAATGCCATCTCCCAGATTGTCATTTGATTGTGAGATCACATTCCTTAGCATAAAGCCATCATCGGCTTCTTTACTTGGAGATTCCTGAATATTTGCTATTGTGGGGTTCACATGCTGAAATTCCGTGTCATGTGGCTCGCTATTGACTGCATGATCAACATGATCCAGTGGTTGCAATACTGACATCGGTGGAGTATGAATTGGCTCAGAAAAGGTACATGAGGTCTCAATAAGAGTGTAAACAGCAAATTGAGTGCCATCACTTGTTTGACTAAAAGAAATATGTTGATCAACTGTGTCTTCAGTATGAATACCATTGTTCTTCATTCTGAACGATGTTCACAGCTGAAGGTGCTTGCTCAGTTTCCTGTACTTGCTGAGGAACTAAAACTTGTTCTGGAACTAGAGCTGGAATTTCAACTTGGATGTCCTTGTTGGTGTGGCTTAAGGTAAGATCAGCAGTAGGACTGACTTCTACATGATCTTGGAATAAAGAACTTCTAATTGGCTCACTTTTTATCTGGACTGGGCAATGGTTGGTGTTTAATGGTTCATTGTGGTTATTCATGTTGCTGCGTGCTGAAAGAAGAACAATGGGATTCGTGGTTGAAGTGCCAGGAATGTTTACTTGGCTGTTTGTATTTGGCTGATGAGACATCAGAGTTGCTTTGAGATCTGAAAACATATTCTGCACATACTGTTCATGAAGCTTCTTCCAAATTTGATCATGCTTTGCAACAACTTCAGATATTATATTCATAACCTATTAGTTCGGGACAGAAAAGTTAGATGTGTATTAGTTCAAAAGGTTAATAATAAGCAAATAAACATAGGAAGGAACAAATCATTATGCAGCAAATCATTATATGTTCAAAAGGAAGGAACAATTTTTGCATTGCAACTAGGAGCACTGCAAACTACTCATATGTTGTTCTAGGAGCACTGCAACTCATTATATTTTGAGTACTCATATGTTGCACTAGGAACAGATCATGAGCATTTTGAAAACCACGTAATTTGTCAACACGTGAACTTTTCAATATAATTGAGAACCACCTAACTGACAAGGAGCAAATTACCTCTACCAGAATTCCTATCTCAACTGAGAGTACGAAAACAGTATGTTCATTTTATAAAATGCAAAACTAGTTATATTTTTGAGTACTCATATGTTATACTAGGAACAGATTATGCATTCTGGTTTGTTGCGAACCATTAAGTGAGGATGAATATTCAGAAGATTATCGAGCTCATATTTTGAAACAAACGACTTTTGATTATCACTTAAATCAGAAACTGCCTTATGCCACCTGATGGTAGAAAACCTGTGCTTGATAGTACCAGCAGGATATTTGTAAAGTCTAGGCATGTTTAGAGTTGAGGGAGGCATGTATAGTAATTAAAAAAAGTAAGGTGGTGAAACAAAGACTAATTAAAAACACAGAAGAATGTGTGACAACTAAGAAAATATGACAAGAAGGTAGCACACAAAAGTTATTCTCAAACTGTGGTTAAAACATATCTTACTCATGGTTTATTGTAAAACAGAAAAGAAGAGTGATTCTCCAATCAAATACTATAAAGCAGTGAATTAACATGAATCAATGTATAAAAAAATGCCACAAGTTCAACAACCTCGAAAACAGCAAGCACTCTTACCCCGGGAATGCATTAATATTATTACCTATTACTTATTCAATTCCTCATAACATCACTCTCAGGAAAAAAGAAAGGGCACAATAAGAAGTGGCCACTGTAGTAAGCATCAGATTAACAAAAAAATGGCATATAACTTCACAGCAAACAACAATAAAAGTAGCCACTGGTCGTTGGTTCCACCTATTCCTACCGTTCGCGTTCGTTTCGTTTCCCCACACCCCACGCGCCGGAACCCTGAAAGTTGCTTTTCCCACTCACTAGGCCAGGCTAGCCTAGGGTTTTGTGGATGCATCTATGAATTAATCGAGAAGGATAGGTGTGGAATCAATACAAGTATAAAACATGTGACCCAACAGCTGAATGCATTCAGTTAAGCAGTTAAACAGATTTGCTATTTCCGTATCAATTACAAAATACGGTTATCTGCATAGGCACATATCAATTGACTATCAGTCCTACAGCAGAAAAATCGACTGTACATCACGACGCTGCCAGATTAATGAGAGGTAGGATGATTTAAGGGACAATTTCTTGGATGGTGCAAATGTAGGAAAATTATTTTCCAGCCTGATTAAGAAATCAACAAACTGAGGGAACCACAAATATCAAGAACCTTCACTTTAGTTGCATAAATCTTAGTGGGATCAAATATTTGGGTTGTCAATACATCATCCAGCACAAAAACAGTACTAGTAAATAGTTACACAAGCATATGCAAATAAATTCCACATGTGTCATCTTCAAATGCTACTGCAAAACTCAGAAAAACACAGAGACAACCATGCTACACAAAGCACCTATCATCATCAACAAAACAAACAAAAAATCCCAAGGACAAGTGCCAGAACACACAACCCCCTAACAAGATCATGCTGAAAATCATACCCTGAATCCAAATCTCTAAACATAACCCCCTAACATCATCATGCTGAATCGTACCCCTAATCTAGATCTCTGAACACAACCCCCTTGTCTAATCTCCAGAACATCCAAACACCACCACCACGACCAAAGCCCCCTACAAAACCCTAGCAACACTTGACCAAAGCTAAGTGGAACAAAAACGGCTAGATCGCGCCGTACCACACAAGGAGCAA
>NC_041385.1:194341916-194353218 GCF_002162155.2 Triticum dicoccoides | reverse complement strand
GGGCGCGTTACCTTGTTGATGCCGAGCTTCGCCGGGACCTAGATGACGCCGAGCTTCACGAAACCCTAGCAGACGCCGAGCTTGGCTGAACCCTAGCCGACGAGACACAAAAAACCTGCAAAAAAAACATCCAACGCGACGAGCTCAGCTAGATCTGATGCAATGGCGCAGATGAATAGGAAGTAGAGAGGCCCGCCGGCTGCTTACGACGGCGGCAGTCTCTTGCGGAGTAGGATCCCAGCGGAGGAAGCCGAAGAAGCGGCGGTCGGCGGAGGAAGCCGAAGAAGCAGCGACCGGCGGAGGAAGCAGAAGAAGTAGCGGCCGACGGACGAAGTAGAACAAGCAGCGGCCGGCAGAGGAAGCAGAAGAAGCAGCCACCGCCAACGAAGGAAAAGGGGGTCCAGGCGAGGCGAGGGAGGAAGGGAAAGTTGTGGCTTCTCTGTCGACGAACGAGTCGGGGCAAGGGAGGAAAAGGGACACGGAAGATGAAATAAAAAGGCCGGCCCACTCGAGACGAGGGGGTGTGCGGCGCCTCGACATTTTGCGGCAACAAGCGGCGAATAGGATAGGGAACTCTTATACGCCGCATTCTGCGGCAGGAAGTCGAGGCTTCGCACAGGCAGGGCTTCGACTGGGCCGGCCCATGAAGACAGCCACTGAAATCGAACGAGCACTGCAGCTAAAAAAAAAGACAAATGCGCTATAAGTGCGATTGCCGGGATTAGAAGACATGACGCACTGCTATACAATAGGTGCACCTGCCAGCTCACCTAGCAGCATTATCTGGTTAAAAGAGTAGCATCACCCTTAAAGAACCGAACGCGCCGCACAAAGCCGAATTAGTTTAAGAATTTCGAAAGCAATATTATTTTTAAAAACAGAGTGTTCTTTTTTTTATGAGGGGTAAAAAAAAACAGACTGTTCTGAGAAACGCAAACACTTTCCAAATTTTTTTCACAAGTTTTGAAAAAACTATAACATAATTGAAAAACAAGAACTTTTCTTGAAAATGTTGAACAATTTTTTTAAACGAGAATATTTTTTCAAATTTTAAAACAAAATTTGGAAACGTGAACATATTTTAAAATTCCTGAACAAAATTTGCATACCCGATTTTATAAAAACTTGTGAACAATTTTTGAAACAGGGACATTTTTTGAAACTCCTTAATAATGGAATACTGGAATTTGTGAACAATTTTTCAAAAGATGAACTTCTTAAAAAAATTGTGAAAATTTAAACAAAAACATTTTTTTTTGTAAAACAAGAACATTTTTTGAAATGCCCGAACAATTTTTGAAATATGAAGATTTTTTGAAACTCCAGAAAAAATGAAAACATAAACAATTTTTGGAAATTGTGAACAATCTTTAAAAATGGGAACATTTTCTAAAATTTGAACAAAAACATTGCAAACAATTTTTGTAAAACAAGAACATTTTTTGAAATGCCCGAACAATTTTTGAAATAGGAACATTTTTTGAAACTCCTGAAAAAATGAAAACATGAACAAATTTTGGAAACTGTGAACAATTTTTGAAAATCAGGAACATTCCAAACAATTTTTGTAAAACAAGAACATTTTTTGAAATGTCCAAACAATTTTTGAAAAATGCGATTTTTTTTGAATATGTTAACATTTTTTGTAAACGCGAACATTTTTTTGAAATTTTGAACATTTTTAGAAACACGAACAAATTTGGAACTTTCCAACCAATTTTTGAAAGAAACAAAAAAAACCTAAAACAGAAAAAAAAGGAAAAGGAGAAAGAAAAAGAAACAGAAAAACGGAAAAAACGAAAAAGGAAAAAGAAAAACCGGTCAAAAAGGAAAAACCGGTTCAGGGAACCTTCTCCCAAAACCGGCTGGCTAGGTCTGGTACAATGGGCCGGCCCATATTTAGCGATGCGGGGTATTGCGCCTGTGCGTTCGGTCGACAATTGGACGCAAAGAGCATCGTATAGGGTTTTCCAATAGGATACTCCCTCGTTTTCCTCTGTCTTGCTGAATGCGAGACACAGAAGAAAGTTCTTGGGCCTGGTTAATAGATATACTCATGTTTAACATGCTAACCACAACAAGGCCCAGTAGCCCAACTCACAATCAACCAAGGCACCAAGCCAGCTCCCTCGACCAGGTTCCCCAAGCCCCCGCCGCCGCCGCCCCTAAGCTCCCCTCCCACGTCCAGGTCCGGCAACGACGCTCAAGGCTCCCTATCCTCCGCTTCGTCCACCCCGAATTCCCCCTGCTGCCTGCCGTGTCGCCGCTTCCAGTACTGGCGGCCGTCCTCTCCGAGAGCCGCTAACTTTCGCGCCACCACGAGCCGGGTAAGAAGATGGTGAAGGGGATGCCCAAATCAAGACCTATCAAAGCGGCGGCCGAGGTGGTCTTCGACCCGTCCGTCTCTGGCCCCCGGAAGCCGCGCCGCGCCGAGGCGCCCTCGTCGAGCAGCGAGTATCACCACTTCATGGTTTGTCCCTGTGTGTGGTTTGCTTTTTCTTGGAGCACGTCTGTTCCGAGCCATCATCAGTTCCTAATTTTGTGCTGACCTTTTCTGCTCTAGGGGTCGAGTCTTTCAAATATGTACCACAAGCCAGCTCCGGCGAAATCTACTGACATGTCTGATGATGAGCCTGACATTGATATTGAGAAGTTGTTGAAAGATGTCGAGCTTTTCGGTAATTATCTCATATACTGCATCCTCGGGCGTTGTGAACTGTTTTGTTCTGATTATTTCAGTGTGGTTTAAGTTTTAGCATGTGCCATAGCTGCTAATATTAGTATACCATGTCAAACAACTGCTCGCGCTCTGGTCTAGCTATTTGATGACTACCGTAGTAATTCAAGAGCTCGTATTTGTGAAGTAGAATCTGAAACATTTGGGCAAAATATTGAATATTAACAACTCATAAACGAAACAATGGTAACAGTTATATTATTCTTTCTTAATCAAAGAAGTGAAGTTGTTTCTGGCGCAACTCCAGAAACATAGACGCAGATGAAAAACACTAAATTGCATTTCTTCATACCCAAACTATAATATGGAACAAACTTCACATTATATTCTACAACCGATAGGCACATCCAGCGAAAAAAAACTACATTCTCAAATAAAAGCAAATATCAATGTTTCCTCAACAGAACCCCAGAATGTCCTATCTTAGCCATTTAGCGAGCTGTTAAAAAGGATTAACATTTTGCATAGGCATACAACAGAACAATTTCCAATTGTTTCAGATTTTGCTTATTCTTATAAACAGGCTAATATGTTAGTGTTTCTTCAACTAAACGGACTAATAGTGAGCTCATCTCTCCTTGTACGCTTACCATTTCATCTGAGTTTTTGTTCAGGCTCAAACATTCACTCGGTGCTATATTTACAGGTGCCACTACATGGAAGGACAAAAATAAAATACAGAACCGCAAAGTAGTTGAACTGGGCGGAAAGGTAATCTTTGTTTCCTTGTATATATCCTGACTTGAAACTTTGCACTATCTCAAAAGTTTTCATTTGTCTGCAATAGGCCATCAAGAAGCAGCGTACACCGTTGTCTGTGGCAATCCCAGCTATGAAGAATCAGCAGAAAAGAGAACAAAAGAAGATTGAAGAGGTATGTTTCTCAATTACTCTGACTCTGGTTTGCTCTGGAATAGTGAGTGACACATGATAACTCTATACAGGAAAGACTGCTTGGGATTTTTAGGAAACAAAACAAGAACAAGAAATTTGAGAAGCTTAGACCAGAGGACCGAGTACTCAGGGCAACTGAAGGGCGCTTCAAGAATGGTATACTCGATGTGAAGCACCTTATGGGAGCACCAAAACCATCGTCGTCGTCATCGTTCAGAGATGCGCCAGAGCGGGAGATGAGAAAGGGCAAGAAAGGGAAAGGAAAGGTAAAGGGGAAGGGGAAGGGGAAGGGAGGCCGAAGGAACAGACGTTGATGGAACACCTTCGTAGTGTTTGTGCCAAGATAGATGCACGAAGAAGAGGCATTAAGCTGACACCTTGAACCGTTTTTGCATCGAGATATCTTCGGTGATACTTGTATCTTAAGTAATCTTTCAGACCAAGTGACCATCCTATGTTACGTATATTTTTACAAGCATGTATTTCTTTTTCCTCCAGCTCCTTTACATTACGTCTGACGTTACTCGACGAGCATTTCAGCTTCCCAGAATTCGGTTATTTGGCTTCTGGGGTGCTTGTGCACTTTTGACGGTTTGACCTGATCAGTGAAAAGCATTTCGGCCATGCAGAATACGTCGATTTGGCAGTTTATTTCCCTTCTGGGTGCCTGTGCATTGTGATTTGATCAGTAAAACCTGATTCTGCGATGGCAACCTCGGAGATAACAGGTTTGCCGGGGCAAACAATAGTTCCTGAACTAGTACTTGATGGCAGTAGCAGCTCTTTCCATGGTTGCAAGCGGGGTGGTATAAAGGAGCCAACAGTTGAGCATGAACATTGAGCATGAACTTTTAATTATCTGTTGCCTCTGTGAAGACGCAGTTCTGAAGAAAGAGCATTGAGCATGAACATTGAGCATGAACTTTTAATTATCTGTTGCCTCTGTGAAGACGCAGTTCTGAAGAAAGAGCATTGAGCATGAACTTGACAGTGCAGCCTTTTCTACGGTTTTTCAACCCATCACTCTAGTCCTGGTCGTGCTGCTCAAACGCCTAGCAAAATCTCACAAATACACAGGAGACAGGACTAGCCCAAAACTTCTTGCAACGAGAAATTACAACATTTTGGGCATTCTACCCTTTATTATTACAACAGACACTCAAACCTCCCTTCTGATAAGGTAGGCATGCAATGTAAACCGGCTTTCACGAGAGTGAAGGCACGTTCGATCAGAAGGAGGCTCCGCTGTTGGTTTGATCAGAAGGCTCGTGTGTTCTACATACGACTAAATCTAAAAGCTCATAGCTCTGCATGTTTTCTGTGCATGATGTGCTTGACAACTTCATACGAAGAGACGACAATGCCCACTGAAGGTCCTGCTCGTGCCATGCGAGGGCCTGCGCCCCTGAATAGGCCATTGATACCTTCATTCCTGCGACAAGTGACGTTCGCATCACAAGTGTTATATGCATAGCATTGTGCAGAAAACTTGCTATATGCAAGAGACTAAATAGTGGAGTATGTTGACGGCAAGCAAAATAATAATCACATCATTAAGCATTCCTGAAACGCCTGACAAACCGTCGCTACATGATTATGACTCTGTCTGCATTTGGTATTGTAGTGGATTCTCATAATCCCATTTGCTCCACCTGCTTTTCTCTATTTTAGTGTTTCTTTTACCCACATTTGCGTACTTTTATGGCTAGTTTCCGCAGCAGATTATAAAATTCGCACAATTCAACACAGCTCAGCAACCGAAAACAGAGCCTATCTCTTTCTCGTTTAGAAGGATTCGGCGGGTGGAAATGTGCAAGAACATAATGATGCTTACTAGCTCATCAGCATATGTGTTCTTGAATGAAGAATTTTATAGTCCATGTCCTACTGAAGAGAATGGTTTCATTATCGCTGAGGACATGTTTGTCTATGCTAGTACAGCTTAGGGAGCCTAATTCTTGTTCTAACTTTTGGCTCCACTGATACTTACATCTTCCATTTTTAAGTTTTAACCCCGATGATTATGGAGTTTCCATGGCATTTTTTGTTGAAAACCTAAGGTGGGTACGTTGCAATGGAATTTGCTGAAGGGAAATGTAAGTTACCTCCAAACCTCAAGAAGTATGCGCCGTGTGTTCATGTTTAATACCCTAGCAGGATCCTTCTGAAATGAGAATGGTAAATTTAGTAAGCACAAAATATTGAGCAAAAAAAAACATTAAGTATTTTGTGTTATCGGTAGCAGTTGATTCCCAAGCTCTCTGCACACCAGGAATGACTGAAGGCACATAAAGCCTAACTAACAAAAGTCAGTAAAGAAACTAGTGATAAGCTAATGGCCCAAGCTCTGCTTGCCTCTATTTGTCTGCGTGTCTTGGCGACATCAAGAGGGCATGTTGCACCAGAAGAGATGACTCCAGCAATGAAGCCTGCGGAGAAGTTTGCCCCCAGTATAACTGCTGCATTGCTCTCCTCACCAATTAATAACCCCAAAAAGTGTCTTCTAGTCTGTACAGAAAGCATTTACAGGTCAAAACAGTAGTTAACTTTACAGGCTTGGATGAATTCAAATGGTCTAAATCATAATATAATAAACTAAAGCTCAGTAGTAGCTCACTGGTTCAAGAACCATCCAACATATAGCTGAAAAGGGGACATCACGTGCAAGTTGTGCTCCCATACCAGTCCATAGAAGATGGTATCCCCGAGCTGTTTGCACTGTCGAAAGTACAGCTTAATCAAAACAAATGAGAACATAAAGCTACAATTATTAGTTAGTTTGTATAAATTTATGCGAATAATGTAGCAGGTGTGGTTAATTGTTGTGCTAAAGGAATGATTTGACCGCTTCATTACAGGCCAACAGACAGTATAGTAGACTAATGGCATACAATTTTCAGGGTGACTGATGCTTTGCCTCGATGATAGCACGCCTAGCATAGTCTTCCACATTCCAGGGGGCTTCGCTCCACCACTTGACTGTTTGAAGGCCTATATATGTAATAAGAAAATACATAATTATATCAAAAGAATGACATAGAGAATAAAGTTGCAACCAGAATAAGTTTCAGTTTCTCTTTCAACTGTTTCAACCATGCTGGTACTGGCAATTTCTGTTGAATCAGAAGCTAGTAAATATTTTTACTTTTACGTATCTAAAAGCATCATTTATCTTAAGGCTTTAATGTCTCACAAAGTATTAATGTACACAGTCTGCTGGCAAGAGTTAAAGAGCAAATTACGTATCACCCCCCCCCCCCTTCCCCTAGTACATGTGTTTTCTTTTCTCATAACGGTAACTGTAGAAAAGCGAGGATTCGATATCCTGACCTGCATACGTGTTCTTGCCAGCTCAATAGGGGAACAAGTTATACATGCCAATGATCGTGCAATAGATCCAGCAATGAGAGGGGCATATGGCCTAAGTTTGGGATAACTGCGATCTGAATATTCCTCAATCCAATTGCGCAACAGGTCATAAGAAGGCAGATATATCCCAACCTGAAAGACATAGCATAAATTTCTAGTGAGATACAAATGTGAAGTACATCAAAATGTATAATTCTAACATCCCATGACCTTGACCCAAATTGAATGCAGATCCAAGAGGGCACAAGAAACACATTAGATCCTAAATCAGTAACAATCTATAGAAAGATTGTGTCACAGATACCAATCCTCAAGCAAGCATTAATATATGCTCACCACAAATTCTGCTCCTACTTGCATTTAAAAATACCTCAGACTGTTAGACAATTATTACTGCTACAGGTGTGATCGAACTCTTTTTGAGAAAACAATGGGCATTCCATCCAACTTACTATTAAAGAGCAAGCATGTGCAAGATCCATACTTTTTCCGTCAAAATAAATTACACCATTGTTACTTCCCTTTATAGTTCTCTTATGCTTTACCAAGAGAAATCATGTTGGACTCTACAGGAGGACGGTAAAGTTGTCCTGATTATAAGACCCCTAGAAAATCCTTCAAAATGGTACTTGAAGATACATAATGGGAAGAAAAATATTGTAGAGAAAATTAAATGTAAGGCAACGAAAGCTCCATGTAATATTAATATTAAGGTATGAAATAGGCTAATTAGTACAAACAGACTACTAGCCATGGAGCTGAAAGGATATACCGTTGGTACCGCCAACGCTAAACTTGCACCAGTACCTCTCCATAGTCTAAAAAATCCTTCCTGCAGGAGCTCATAAATCGTTAGTGAAGATGATCAACCCAAAACAGGAAAGCACAATGAAGAAGAATGCTCATAAGTGCATTTACCTGTCTACTGATCTTAGAGAACACATCCATTGTTCCTCTGTACTGAAAGCATTCAGGACTGCAGGATGGCCCTAAACCACTCAACTTCAGTCCACCAGGGTTACACCATGGGTAGCACCTAAAATCTGACCATATCTGAGCAATGCATTTCAGAGAAAAACAAATAAACAAGCAAGCAATACTGTTGTGTAAACAATTAGCAAACACACACACACACACACACACACACACACACACACACACACACACACACACACACACACACACACACTTTTTCAGAATAAAAGGATAAAACCACAAATCACCCTGACAGAAATACATCTGCTTGCCAGTATGTAACTATTATCAGAATTGGGTGCTGCAGATGGTTTATCTGCAAAAAAGTATGTGTGCATAGATATTAAGGTTTTTTTAATGGAGAATAGACTGGGACACACAACCCAAAAGGAAAAAAATGCTCGGATTACGACATACATATAGTTCTCCTTAAAGAACCACAAAAGTATTCTGTTGAGCAGGCTTATACGGCTTAACTCGTGGTATACAGAAGGAGAGCAGCATGTGGTCTATAAATCTTACAATTGACAGATATGGTCTAACTGATGGCTTTGATTCTTCTCTGTTTCTGAGTTAATGTGAACTTTCAAATTCATTTCTGGTTGACCAGAGAAATTGGTAGGAACATTCAATTGTGAAACGGCTCTGTGTGGGACAGAAGTGGGATGCTTACCGGATTGTAGACAACTCCAGCGGCTTGCGCCTGTAGTCTCGTCTGCAAGACAAAAGTAAGGGTTTGAATCAACACATGCGGTCCAAGTCTATATGTGCATTTTGTCACATGTCCCGGCCAATTCGCCTGGCAGCAATACAGCGATCATGCCGACAAACTCTCTACTCTCTCGTTGCAATTAAGTGGCGCAAGTGTTCTGTTGAGCAGGAAAATTGGCCAAGAGCACGCGTTGTACCCCTGTTCACCTAGACTAGAAGAAGCCTGGCGACGGCGCTGGAAAATGGCGGGACCCGCGCCCGCGGAGGACGATTCGTTTTGTTCTCGCGGAAAGAGAGGCTGGGGCGTGGCAATTGGCCAATTGGCACGCTTGTGCGTGGTGCGGCGCATACCTTGGCGACGTCGAGGGGATTGACGAGGACGGCGGAGACGACGGCGGCGCCGGCCGCCGCGACGGCCCGCTCCGCGAACCCCATGGCGCGCTCGGGAGGCGGCGGCGGCGGGGCGAGCTGCTCCGGGGCTCGCTCCGCGGTGGCCATGGCGAGGGAGGAGAGGGAGAGGAGGAGGAGGCGGCGGACGGATTGATTGTGTGTGTGTGTATCGTTGCCGCTAGTTAAGGGGCCGACCACAAATCGCGGCGGCGTGGAGGAATCCTGGAGAGGAGGGGAGGTGGTGGTGGTCTGGTGGACGCTCGTTCGCGTCGACACGGCTCGTTTTCGAAGCGTACTACTCCCGAGAGAGATGAAGAAGCGACCACCGCTACCGCGCCGTGCCCACGTGGCTCGCTTGCAGCTACGTGTGTGCTTACGCGTGAGCTGCCGACTTGCGTCGTTGTTGCGAGAAGGATGGCGCTCAACTGCATGGACGTCGAGCCTTGTCAAACTTCCTTTTTTTTAACATCATTACAAACACAAGCGCTCATATACACGCGCATATACTCATTCCTATGAATCCACACACGCACACCCTACTCCATGATGAGTAATAGAGTACTCCATCCGTTTTTAGCTAGTCTGTGTATTAGTTTTGATAAAAACAAACTTTACAAATTTTGATAAAATTTATAAACAAAAATACTAACATATACGTACAATAACAAATCAATACCATCAGATTCATTGTTGAATGTATTTTCACGTCATAGACATTTGTTATGGTAAAGTCGAATGTACTTTCACGTCATAGACATTTGTTATGATAAATATTTATATTGTTTTCTATAAACGTTATCAAACTTTAATCAAATCTAATATGCAGTGTAAAATAAAAACGGAGGGAGTATGATTTGTCTATTCGATTCTCATGTGGTGTAATCAAATGTCATTTGGTGTAGTAACATCAACACCTTACGTTCTTTCATATTCCTACCTGTGTGAATCACATAAAGCCCAGGGACAACATGGCTTTGCTTCACGGCCGGAGCTCAAAGAATATACTTGCCAGACAGACAAAGGTAAGCCAAGACAAGAAACATCAGCATCGACGCAGTCCAAGCTATCTCCATGAACGCACCAAATTGCACATGCCAGTCAGCCCTTGCGATCAGATACTCCCTCCGTCTTAAAAAAAAATTCAAAATGGAGGCAAAAGTTTTACCTCATCGATTAATTAAGAAGAAGAGAATTGCCCAGTTAATTAACGGGAAACCGGGCGAAAACCAATACAAACTGAGCACAAACGAACTACTCACACGACATGAAACCCCACAACCGCACAGACGGTCTGTCACACTCGCCGAATACACAACATCCACAAACCCAGAGGCACCTCCCAACCAGAAATGACAATCCAATCAAGCAGCCAAAGACATCTTGTCTTTGGCGCCACTCTTGCGATTGCCCACTTTCTTTTGTTTGTCCCTTATTGGCGTCCCTCTTAGGAGGCAAGCAATCGACCTACCTAAACCAGGTCTAGCAACTTCAACACTGGCTAGCAAGTCACAAAGTTCCTTCGCGAAGAGAGCATTTGAATTTGGGGTAGGTGCCAACACAAGTGGCTCAGTGGTCATGCCACTCACAGGCATCACCTGCCCGATGGTCACAGACGAGGGAACGACGACAGCATCTAAAACGCCGCTCTCCATGACGTCGAGAGGTAGGCTGTTTGACGCCTGACAAGGCTCCATGGGGGGTGGTGAGGACACCAAGTCCACCTCCGAAGCCTGGGGAGAGTCCAACTTGAGTTGCTCCATCGACAAAGGTGAAACAAGTTCCCCACTCAACATCTGCAGCTCGGGCATGATCTGCAACACCGGAGACACTACCTCGACGGAGGCCACCCCCTCGAAGTCCGGTAACACTTGGGGCGTCGAACTGGACCCAACATGGGGTGAGAAGCCCGAAGCACGAGGGGAGAAGCAGCCATAGAGATCCACATAAACAGGACAAATAAATGACTCAATTTTGTACTACTAACTTCGCTAAACAGGACAAAAATTACCTTCGAAACCATCAAGTTCCCCTTCTATCGACGATTCGGCAGAGAACAACTACAAACATAAATCTGTGAAGAGGTGGCAACTGTTCATGCGACTATTTCAGACACCTGCGATCATGAAACTGGATAGGAACGGCAGCAGCAAATCTAGCGAAAGTACATTCATCCTTGTCTGCTCAAACTGCGTAAAAATTACATATAATCTCCAGTCGACAACTCGA
>NC_041385.1:194335257-194341669 GCF_002162155.2 Triticum dicoccoides | reverse complement strand
ATGACTGGCCTAGAACATGTTATGTAAGTGGCACTGAAATATTGCGGGCTTCTATTTGCTTTTTGGAGCTTCCGTGGTGCTGGTGGAGCCTGCTTCAGCCAACGAAAATTTCTTCACTTTCTGCATTTCAACAAAATGAGGGGGATTTAGAGAAATTTGAACAAGACAATACATCTTATAAGACAGAAATATACTTCACAATGACTTGCCTGGAGGAGAACATGAGACAGGAAAAGACAAATTTAGTTGGATAATAACAGCAAAAATACATCCACACAAAGACCAGTTGCATCTTCTTTATGAAACAAACTGATCGTGATGTAGTAATTATTTCTGTTAGCACCCAATTTCTGCAGAGAGTCTAGCTACATTGTGATGTAGTAACTTCTCATGGCCACAGGGGGAAAAATCGAAAGGTGCATTCCATACAATGTAGGCAGATGGATAATGTGACAATTTTCATATCAAAATCGGTCATATATACATTGAGAAACTGAAACTGATTTTTGTTGTTGTGAATGACACCTACCTAGTTTTTTTAAAGAGAATGGCGACCTAGGGTTAGACTAACTGTGGGACCAAGAAAGTGGACAAGAGGAGCTGAGAGGCGAGAAAAACAGGAGGCGTTAAAGGTTTGCAGAGGATTCGGTTCCGGTTGTTCAGCTACCATTGATTGCATCATTGTTTTTTTTCTCTCAATGTATAGATCGACTTCTGATTTAAAAATGTCATGACATAATAGGTGCATCTTGTGTTGTCAATTTATTTTGCATGTTTTGATAACTTTTTGGAACTCCGCCTATGTTTTCTCGACATAGCCAGTCCCAAGCCCGGGTAAAGGAGGAGGGTTGTGATAGGCTTGGCGAGCCAACGTCAAAACTCAGCCACTCTTATGGAGATGAAACCCAAAAGAAAGAGTTATGAGTTTCGGCTCTAGCCAACCCCAACTTGTTCGGGACTAAAGGCTTTGTTGTTGTTGTTCATAACTTTTTGGAGTAGTCATTCTGCTAGTTTAGATAACACATATCCACCTGACAAACATATTTTAGACAAGTTGCTCTCCAATAATATGGCGTCATTTAACTAGCGGTACCGAATATCACACAATCCTCAAAGGAGACAAACTATTAAAAGACTTTGGTATTTCCACTTTGATTTTCAAAGGGGAATTACCTCGGGTACTAATAAATTGGTACTACTAGCTAAGTGGTACAGACAAGTAGTTTCAGCCTTGTAACTCCGAGTACAAACAAGTGATTTAACTAAGCGTTTCTAACTTCTCACACTTAACCAGGCTTTGATCGGCAAGTTGATATCTCTGCAACCAACAAAAGTATGTATTCCTTTAGCATGCAGGATTGTTCCAACTGGACAAGGAATCATGTGACATGGTGCTCATTTTGCTGGAAATTACACGGAAGCACATGATGTGAGATACACATGTTTGAGAGCTATGGAGTCCCACAATTGTCCATCCAAAAAACAGGTAGGCACAAAGATAAGATTACTCAGTGGTGGGTGATATCTTCCTTCCAAGGAATTATTAAGATGTAAGACCTTCAGTACAGGATCACAAATCTATAGTTGTATCGGCAAGAATGAGCAAAGGGTCCACCAAACGCAAGGCGGCGCTTGAGCCTATAATTACCTTTTGGGCGATGCACTCCCGGAGCGCGTCGAGGAGGGCGAGGCACTTGTCGCGGTCGTAGGGGTTCTCGGCGGCGCAGTTGAGCAGCGCGAGCGCCTCCTGCGCGCACACCGGCCGCGGCGTCGTCGCTTCCTTCTCCATGCCGATCCAATCCACCGAACCAACAGCACGCGGGAGAGATGTGGCTCGAGGGGAGCTGCTACTACCTGGAGACCGTGGCGCTGCTTCGTAATTTATTCTAGGGTCGGCCCCGGCGACCAAGCAGCTGCCGGTTTGGTGTGTCGGCGGCGGCTTGGGCGAGAAGAAAGAAAACCAGCGGCGCTCCGGCGGCCGCTGATGGCATAGAAGGAAGGATTTGGAAAGCTCTCGAGTTTTCCCCTTTCCGAAGCCCGACCCGCTAGAGCCCAGATCCAAGTAGAAAATGAGGCCCAGAATTTAAGAGGCCCGTTATGAATGTTGCAGACGACCGATGGCCCATGTCTTGTCACTGTCAGCATCATCATCATTGCTCAGCAAAATTCTACCTACCTCTCTCCTCCCTCCAAGCAGTTCGGAAACCCCGCAACAACCCAAGCAAAGCGGCCAGCGCCGTCTGGAATTTTCCGGGGCGGCGCTAGGGTTTCGGATGGAGCCCGAGGAGGCGGAGGCCGTGCTGGAGACCATCTGGGACCTCCACGACAAGGTCAGCGACGCCATACACGCCCTCTCGCGCGCCCATTTCCTGCGCACCGTGCGCCGCCGCGCCGGGGGCAAGCCCGCGGGCGTCGTCCACATCAAGGGGGTCCCCGCGGACGGCGACGAGGCGGCCGACCTGAATGCGGTGGCCGAGGAGGCCAGGAGCCTCCACGCTATCCGCGCCGCGCTCGAGGACCTCGAGGACCAATTCGAGTGCTTTCTCGTGAGCCTCTCAAACCCCTCTCCTTATCCCCTGCTCAGACCCTCACTCTTGTTCGCGTGGTTTGATCTGTACTGTGTTCCGCGCGTCGCCTTCGCTATATGTTGATTGGTTTGAACCGAGTGCCGAAGTGGTTAGTTTGGTTGGTAGGATGTTTCTGTAAACTGTGGAGAGGCTGGCTGTGGGTAGAAATGTTGGTAAATTCAACCGACCGGCTATTGAAGCTTGAAAGCATGGTCGGAATTTGGGGTATGATTTACAATCTGAAGTGATTGGTCTGAATATACTAATCTCGTAGTGTCCATGCTGGTTTTGGAAGAGGGAAATCACCCTGAACTAAATCTGCAGATAGTTCTTTCAGACATCGCTAGTATGCCTTGGGATGATTTGGCCATGTCGATGTTTGCACCGGTTGACGATAGGTCTTTAATCAGCAAGGATTTCTCTGAAGGTTAAACTCATCTCGAATTAATAGTTTTGACAATATGTTTTCCAATCAACCTCGAAAGAGCAGGAGCACTGTTATTCTGTTAGAAGGAAAGTGTCCCATTCGATTAAGAATGACTTGCATTTTGATAAATATGGTAAGTATCTGTGAAAATTATGTGTCTCGTTTTGGTTTTCCAGACTCAGAACTGGATAACCTTGTTTTCTGTTGAACATAGGTGCCGGTGTTCTTACCACACTGAACTGGTTGTTTAGAAGATTTGTGTTTCCAATGGTTATATTTGTGTCTGCCGCTGCACCGTCGACATGGACATTTATATCCTTGTTAAATAAGATGCGCTTGTCTGCACCGTGATTTAACTTAAATTAGAATATTCTTGTTTGCACCATGATTAACTAAGGCAATATCTTTGTGATAGGGTATGTTATTGCCTCTCAGCAGGGCAATATTGTAGTGTGTTTCTGCATGTTGTAGTTCCACAAATGTGAATAGACCGCTAGATTACAATTGGGCACATCTATCACCCATAGATAAGAGTTCAGAAGTCTCCCCTCCGAAATGATGATATTTTTTAGTTGTGCATAGGTTGTTTTACTTATTTCAGAAACCTGAGTGCTCCCAAGCTGGCTGTGGAATTTCATAATGCATGCAGTGATGTATATTCATGGAGTGTCTGACTTGCAACGGATGCAAGTTCCTGGTTGATTATCCTGAAGTGGACCAAGTAAACAACTAAAAAACCTATACTAATTTGTCAAGCTTTTGCAGAAATGAACCTAAGTACTAGGTAGCGTTCTTTTATCAAAAGGGAAAGCACCAAGTTAGTCAACAACTGAACGTTTGGGCGAGTTAAAAAAGACACTGAACGGATGAATTTAATAAGTTGGAAACTCAAATCTCTAGATTCTCTTTATGTTCAGGCATCCGTGAAGTACCATGATTAATGCTTGAATTTCATGTCTGCACTGTGTACTTATATATTATACTCAATGTTCTTGCAGGCTGTTTGTTCACAGCAACAAGCAGAACGAGATATTGCATTAGCAAGGCTGCAACAAAGTCACATCATGCTTACCATAAGATTAAAAGAGCACCATGGGAATAATCACAAAGTCATAGATGAGGCGTTGGATTTCGTCCACAATGTCTACCATGATTTCTGGTCTTTTCTGTCAGTAAACAAGCCTGAGAAATCAAGAACTCATTCTGGCGCTAACAGTACCAAGGAGACGGGAGATGGTTCAGATTTCTTAGGGTGGATGGTTTCTTCTAGTCTTGATGTTGTCAGGAACAGTTTCAATATGAAAAATATTGGTGGTTTTCTAGGGAACAGTGCAGTGCTTGCTGTTGGCATGATTACAATGTTGCAGCTGCATTTGTCGTCTTCTGGAGAACAAAGTTCATCTTGTGGTAAATACAGCTACAGAAGGATCAATCGCGATGATTCTTCACGGTCTCTGGCAGGGCGTAGTAGGATGAGTCATCTTGATGTGTTCTTAGCCAAAAGTTGAGAGGGACTTCTGCCTCGCCTTTCTGATACGTTGTTTGTACATATTTTTGTTAGCATCTTATCTGCCATTTTGAAGGAATTTTCTATTTTCTGGGTGCCCATTGAGTTTGCATTCTAGGTATGGATCGCGTTAGCTAGGCTAGCTTACCTCTGCTATTTTCAATTCCTTGAAATGGACTATTGTAATCCTTGTTGTAAGCAGCAAGATGTTGTATTCATGTGAATCTATTGTGTGCTCTGTTGCCAGTATATGCAGATCTCTGGCTTTGGTTGTACAATCTACATTGTTGCCCGGTTCATTAGATTGTTTTCTGGTTTCATGCTTGTGATGGTCTGTGACTTAATTGCGGATCATGTGATTTGTTTGTTCCCTGTTTGCTTCTTCAGCTTCGTACAGCTAACCAGGTGAGGATTTTGTTGGATTTTTAGCTTACTCTTTCGAGAAACCAGATTATGTTGGATTTTTGTAACCCTGTGAATGCAAATCAAAACCTCGACTCATGAACTACTTTTTGTCAGGTTTTGTCCATGTTAAATTTTACTTGGGCGTTTTCATAGGTATTACGAGGATAAGGCCTTTTGCATTAGGGTTCTGAGTGTCGGCTGAAGTTGAGCTTGCAATCTAGGTGCAGAGTGGACATGGTACCTAGTTCATTAAATGAGAGCTTCACGCTAAAATTGCTCAATTTGGGCTTTGTTCGTTTGTGTTAAACGGAGCAAGAATTGATGGGTCATCCTTTTTTTCAAATGCCGTGCTTCACGTTAAGGCTAAATGTTGGGAGTGGTTAAGCTTAGAAAGCTTGACATCTCCCAATGAGCGGGCAGTGGAGGCCTCCATCAAAGACTGGTGGATCAACATGCTAGGGCCTAGGGCACGCAACAAATCTACTCAGCCGAGAATCGCCTTCGCCAAGTTTTAAAACGAGGCCAGCACCTGGACAATTGCGGGCGCGAAGCGCACCAGGGAGACACCATGCCAGGAGAGTATTCATTTTTGCGAAGAGTTTTTTTAAAAAAAGAAGTCTATGAGCATCAAAATTTGTACTAAGCTTAAGACACTTATTTTGAGACGGAGGGAGTAGAATTTGAGCTTTGTTGGAGCTAACATGTATCGGAGCTACGCTAAAAAGGTTGGCTCATTTTTTGTCATGAGCATCAAATGAGATTCAGACTTGACGCGCTTCCCTTGAAGTTGATCTCAGATAGATGGAGAAGGGAAAATACCAGCTCACTCAGCTCACGGGTCTCGACGGACTTTGTATCTTTGCCCATGCGCTGCTAAATTCTCCATAGAAGGTCTGAGGCTCGGAGCCAAACAGCCAAAACCCTCTGAAAACGGGCCCAACCACTCGGCAGCAGTACCCCCAGAGCGGCAGCAGGCAGCAGGCAGCGGCAGCGGCAGCAATCGTGCGTGGCCCAATATGGATGGATGATGCCGTTGGTTCGGTGCGCCAATTGCACAGGCGCCGATTGCACCGGACTGTTCCATTGACTTGCCACGGCATCGCGTATTGCACTCATGGTGGAAAAGAACCAAGGCCGCGCTCTGCTTTTGCTCCGGTGCCCAATTGTGTGCCTCCCATGGTCCTGCACTGCACCGTGCACGCTCTCTTGGATGCTATGGCGTGCAGGGCTTTGGCCATTGGCCGGCCACCCTGCCTGACCGGGATAGGTCGTCCTTGGTCACAGGCCTTTTCGAGTGCAAAAAACCGGACAAAATTACTGTTCTGACCCTTAAGTCAAACTAAATCCCGATTTGACCTCGTTTCGGAAAAAATTTCGTTTCTGACCTTTTTTGGTGACGCCAAGGTCCCTGGCGTCTGGGTTACGAAGCAGACGCCAGGGTCCCTGGCGTCTGGCCCCTGGCCCGCACTGCCCGCCTGCCCGTTGACCTGCTGACGTGGCAAAGGG
>NC_041385.1:194334576-194335184 GCF_002162155.2 Triticum dicoccoides | reverse complement strand
TAAGGCGAACTAAATCCCGATTTGACCTCGGTTCAATTTTTTTTTCATTTCTGACCTTTTTTGATGACGCCAAGGTCCCTGGCGTCTGGGTTACGAAGCAGACGCCAGGGTCCCTGGCGTCTGGCCCCTGGCCCGCACTGCCCGCCTGCCCGTTGACCTGCTGACGTGGCAAAGGGGCCAGACGCCAGGGACCCTGGCGTCTGGCCCCGGTAAGTGGATAACCCCACCGGGAGAGTGTGTGGGTCCCACCCCACACACTTTCCCCAATCCAGCCCGAGCTTGAAGAAGAGCTGCTGCCTCCCCACTCTCTCTCACCCCTCAAGCTCCCCCCTCAAATCCTCTCCAAAAGGTACATCCCTTAGGTGGATCTTTCCATCACTTTGTTGCTCTTGTTAATCTCTCCCAAATCATCCAATTATTTTTTGTTAAGTCTTGTTATTTTGGTTGCATTTTATACATGTTGGTGGAACCCTAGTTCATGTTTTCTCCCCCTTATGTTAGTGTGAATGGCTTGGTTAACTTTGATAATATAGTGCTATGCATGGTGTGTAGTAGGAATATATGTTTGTTGAGTAGAAAGATTGGGGGTTAGGGTTAGTTAGTGATTA
>NC_041385.1:194324664-194334566 GCF_002162155.2 Triticum dicoccoides | reverse complement strand
GGTGGATCTTTCCATCACTTTGTTGCTTGTGGTAATCTCCCTCAAATCATCCAATTATTTTTTGTTAAGTCTTGTTATTTTGGTTGTATTTTATACATGTTGGTGGAACCCTAGTTCATGTTTTCTCCCCCTTATGTTAGTGTGAATGGCTTGGTTAACTTTGATAATATAGTGCTATGCATGGTGTGTAGTAGGAATATATGTTTGTTGAGTAGAAAGATTGGGGGTTAGGGTTAGTTAGTGATTAGGGTTAACTTTGCTTAGTGTGTTAATTAGTGATACTTTTGTGGACATCACCAATAATTTAGTGTTGATATGATTTGGATATAATAAGATGTATTTGGATAAACACCAATTCTCATTGAAGTCTTAAATGCATTCATGTTATTTTAGATGGAGAGACTTGTTAATGTTCATTACATTGACAAGGAGGCATTCTTGAGTAACAATGCCGACACGGGTGAGGAACCATTGGTTTTTGATACAAGCCCTAGCTATGAGGATGTTGTTGCAAAAGTGAGACAAGTCTTGAAGTGGATGGACACCAATGTTGATGTTAAGTTAATAGGAAGGTATGATGTTGGAGTTGGAGCCAAATCTCGCTTGAAAAGTATGCCTATCACCTCGGATTTGCATTGGGATGTATACAAGGAAAAAGTATCCCAATCGGAAGATAAGTCACTTGAATTGTTTGCCACCAAGGTTGAATCTCCTCGGTTTACCTTTGATTTGAACCGGCATGTCTCTTCCCCAATGGATGACATGAGCGAGAGGACAATGGTGCCACTTGTTGAGCATAGGGTTGTGGTTGATGCCCCCAATATTTATCCCCCACCACGTCCCCGTGTACCAACTATCAAAGCAAATGAGGTTGAGTTTTATGCCCCCAATGCTTCTAGCCAACCACCAACTAGCCAAGCAAATGAGGTTGAGTTGTATGCCCCCAATGCTTCTAGCCAACCACCAACTAGCCAAGCAAATGAAGTTGAGGTGATTGCTAGTGACGGAGTAATTCAAGAGGATGAAGATGCTTATGATGACGACGAAGAGCAAGAGGAAGGGTTTCATGGCAATGATGTTGGTGACTTGGATGTGTACATAGCGCAAAAGGACATGGATCGTGACTTGCCTTTTAGGCGTCAATATGCGTATGACTCGGATGACGAGGGTCCAGTTGAACAGTTGGACGAGGATGGATTCACAAAGGAGGAGAACCAAATCCACTTTGAGCTGACGGGCTTACAAAAAAGAACTCACTTGTTTAAAGATCTCAGCCTTGCCCATAAAGCTGTTGTTGACGGTGGAATGAGAATGACGGCGATTGAGCCAACACCATGCCCGGATCCAGGAGAACCAAGGGTGGAGAATGAGGACGAGAATGCTTATTTGAAGAAAGGATTGAAGTTTCTGAGCTTGCCTATGCTGAAGTTTTGGTTGGCTGACTATGCCATTCGAAACCATAGGCCAATTTATGTTGAGCACTCCGACATGAAGTTGCGTTACACCGTGGTGTGTGAGCAAAAGGAATGCACATGGAAGGTTCGTGCAAGAAAGCTTAAAGAAACCGAAGAATGGGTGTTAACAAGTTGTGATACCACTCATAGATGCAAACCGCCATCGAAACGACTTAGAAAGACACACCGTCAACTCACATCTGAGTATCTTGGATACAAATGGATGAAAGACATAGCCTTTGATCCCACTGTGAAAGTGAGGTTTCTCATGCGGATGGTGAAAAAACAATTTGGTTATGAAGTCAAGTATGGGAAGGCATGGAAGGCAAAGGCAAATGCTATTAGGATGTTGTACGGTGGTTATGAAGAAGCATACAACCAGCTCCCAAGGTTGTTGGCCGCCATTGCACATAGGAACCCGGGCATGTTTCATGTGGTCGAGGATCACGAGGGAGTGTTCCACCGTGCCTTCTGGAGTTATGGACAATGTGTGGAGGCGTTTCAGCATTGTCGTCCGGTCTTGTCTATAGATGGCACGTTCTTGACCGGTAGATATAAGGGCACACTAATGGTAGCAATGGCGCACTCATCAAACGATAACGTGTTGCCGTGTGCATTTGCTTTGGTGCCTTCCGAGCACCAAGACAACTGGGAGTGGTTCATGGGTCATGTTAGGCACAACGTGATTGGGGCTAGGGAGGTGTGCATCATATCTGACCGACATCATGGCATACTCAAGGCAATGGATATTGTTATTCCAGGATTTCCAAAGCTTCACCACAGATGGTGCATGAGGCATTTCGTGGCCAACTTTTACCAGGCATGTAAGAGCAAGGAGCTCAGCAAAGACCTTACCCATGTATGTGTGGCCTTCACCACCCAAGGTTTCGATGCTCGGTACAACAAACTCTTTGCAGCGGTGAACGAAGGGGGAAAAGACTTCTTAACTAGGAATTTAAGCGAGAAGCACAAGTGGGCACGCGCTCATGACGATGGTGGTTGGCGATATGGCGACATGACGAGCAATCTCGTAGAATGTTTCAACAATGTGTTGAAGGGTGCTCGTGCTTTGCCGATGACTGCAATAGTGGAGTACACCTTCTTCAAGCTTAATGAGTACTTTCAGAGGCATTCTGAAGAGACTGCAAAATGGATAGGTGAAAAAAAGGATTATCCGGAAAAGGTTGATGAATGGTTGCAGTTACAAGCAAGAAAGTCTTCACGGCAACAAGTTAGCATATTCGATAGACTTGAAATGATCTATCAAATTGATGAGCCAGGTGGCACAACACGAGATGGTAGACAATATGGTGGTGCTGCATTTGAGGTGAAACTGAAGACTCGGTGGTGCCAGTGCGAGAGGCCTAGTAAGTATCATTGGCCATGATCGCATTTGATAACGGCGGCGAAGGCGAGAAACATACATGTTAATGATGGAAAAACCGTGAGGATGCAAGAGTTCCATGTGGAAGCTACTAGGTTGACATGGGCGCCAAGATTTCACCCTTTCTTGGACCAATCACAGTGGCCTGAGTACCATGGCCCTCATATTAGGCCAGACCCTCTTCTGAAGGTGGAGACGAAGGGTAGAAGGAGAACTAAGAGGTTCAGGGGTGATATAGATGACCTGGCTGGATACACTGGCATGAAACAATTTGGTAGCGGTCATTTCATGGAGGCTCCTGACATTATCAACTGTGGGGTGTGCGGTGAAGGGGGACACAATGAGCGGACATGCAAAAATAAGAAAACCAAAAAAAGAAAAACAAGTCGTGGAGGCGGCACCGATGGTGAAAGAGGTGGAAGAGGTGACGATGGTGGTGGTCGAGGAAGCACGAGTGTCAGAGGTGGTAGTGGTGGTCGTAGAGGGAGCACAAGTGCTAGAGGTGCTAGTGTTCGTAGAGGGAGCATAAGTGCTAGAGGTGGTGGTCGAGCTAGCACAAGTGCTAGAGGTGGTGGTCGAGCTAGCACAAGTGCTAGAGGTGGTGGTCGAGCAGGCACAAGTGCTAGAGGTGGTGGTGGTCGAAGAGGAAGCACAAGTGCTAGAGGTGGTCGTAGAGGAATGGTTGATAATGGATCGGCCTTCGGTTATTTGCTTAATCCAGATGGTTGATCTAATAATAATGGTATATTATTTTTTCATACAATTCCTAGCATTTATTCATTTACTGTATTTACACATTTGCTCTCTTTATGTCTTGTGCTAACAATTGTTCTTTTTGTAGGCATGGCTTCATCCGGTTCCAGGACGAGGCCGGCGTGTGCGGACCAATAGGACATGCCGAAGACGTGGTTGGAGGCCAGTTTGGACAAGGAGAAGGAGAAGGATGTGCCCACACCACCATGTTGGTGTGGTGATGTTTGCAAGCTGAAGGTGTCCACTGACCGCAACAAGTCATGGACAGAAGGTAGAAGGTTTTTCGTGTGTTCCAACTATGCACATGATCGTCGAAGGCCAACTAACGCATATGACATACCACCGGTATGTTAGGTGTACATATAAAAAACATCAACAAGTTGTCACTCATATGTCTAACAAAATCATGGTTTATATGTAGTCCCCTCCTCCACTTTGCAAGTACTTCACTTGGATAGATCACGAGGTACCAAAAGATGTCCAAGAGGACCAACGTGCAGATTGGTTACGGAGGCAGCGCCGATTCGAGGAGTCCTATGCACGGGGATTGGAGCGGGAGCGTCGTGAGAAGGAGGCTCGTGAGCGCAAGAAGCGTGAGCAAGAGAGGGCACGCAAAGAGAAGGCGGCTCATCAAGAAGAGAGGGCAAGAAAACTTGCAAGGGCTCGCGATGCACGAGAGGAGGACGAGGCACGTGACAAGAAGGGAAAGTGGCCCCGTACTACTCAGTAGACAAATGGAAAGGCACCGGCGTCGATGATGAACTGTCGAGACTTTGTTTAATGTATGAACTTATTATTCGAGACCTTGTGTGGTCATGAACTATTTCTGTCATTCGAGACTATTTGAGATTATGTGCAAACTATGTTCGTCATTCGAGACTAGTTAGTATGCTTTGTTCATATTTTTGGTTGAGAGTAGCATGCTTTGTTCATATTTAACAGTGTTTGCTAGTTGCTAAGCAAAAACTTTAACAAGCTGTGTGCAAAAACACCAGGCCCACACCCAGACGCCAGGAACCCTGGCGTCTGGATTGCTTTGCTCGCGCAGGTGACCAGACAGGTCGTCTGGTGTGTCTGATGGACACCCAGACGCCAAGGTTCGTGGCGTCTGCTCCCACACCCAGACGCCAGGAACCCTGGCGTCTGGCTTGCTTTGCTCGCGCAGGTGACCAGACAGGCCGTCTGGTGTGTCTGATGGACACCCAGACGCCAAGGTGCGTGGCGTCTGCCTCCCACACCCAGACGCCAGGAACCCTGGCGTCTGGCTTGCTTTGCTCGCGCAGGTGACCAGACAGGCCGTCTGGTGTGTCGCGCAGGTGAGCAGACGTGTGTTTGATGGACATCCAGACGCCAAGGTCCATGGCGTCTGGTTGTCCATATCCAGACGCCAGGAACCCTGGCGTCTGGCTTGTTATGCTCACGCAGGTGACCAGACAAGTTGTCTGGTGTGTCTGATGGTCATCCAGACGCCAAGGACCCTGGCGTCTGGTGTCCAGAAAGCATTCTTGTCTGATGGATAAGATTCGAGTGGATAAGATTTTGGGCCCACCTCTACCCCTCTCATCCATTCATCTCCACCTCTACCCCTCTCATTTCACTCATATCCACCCACTCTCACCTCTAGCCCTGCCAACGTCACTCCCTCGTCCAGCACCCTAACCCCCCCTCAGATCTCTCACAAATCGGTCCGGTTTCACCGTTGGATCTTCAGGATTTCGAGACTAGAAGGTAAATCAACTCCACCCCCATTTTTTGGTTGGTTTAATTTATCATACTTTTGTGAAAACCCTAGTTTGTTTTCCTCGTGGTTTAATGTATCATAGGTTAGCTACTAAGAGATTTGTGTGTTGTAGATGGCTAACGAAACTCAGTGGGTGCTTAGCCCTATTGTTCATGTGCATGGCTTGTCTCCATGTATTGTGCAAGTTAGTCAAGTGGACCTCACTTTCGATTGGTTGAAGACTAAATTCATGTTGAAGCAAGGGTTGAAGGAAGAGGATTTTGTGTACTACGTCAGCAGGAGGAAGTCAGATGGCCCCGGGGAAAGAAAATTGGTTGACATAACTGATGATGACAAGATTCAAGAAATGCTGGAAGAATGGAAATGGAAAAGGGTTGTTGACTTGCATTGCTACAGGAAACCGAGTTATATGTGATGTTCATGTCGTTTCAACCATCGTGGTCATGAACTACTTATGTCATTCTAGACATTGTATGTAATGAACTTCTCATTCGAGACTATTTGTGTAATTTGAACTATGTTTGTAATTTGCTATGTCATTCGAGACATTGTATCGTAGACCATCGTGGTCATGAACTAAGTTTGTAATTTGAACTATGTTTGTCATTTGTCAACTATAGTGTTATGAAAAGACCATGCAATGCTTATGTATGTATGATATTCGAAACTACAAGTGAAAAGACAAAACTACAAGTGAAAAAGCAAGTATTGTCTGCACCAGGACCAGACGCTAAGGACCCTGGCGTCTGGCTCCCCTGCTTTACCCTGTTTCTGGTGTCAGCAGACTGCCAGACGCCAAGGACCCTGGCGTTTGGTCCCCTGACTTACAGCCAGACGCCAAGGACCCTGGCGTCTGGTCCCCTGACTTATAGCCAGACGCCATGGACCCTGGCGTCTGGCTCCCTATGCATATAAATGACTAAATACAGATTTCATCATTCATGTCAAACATTCATATAAACATTCATATAAATGACTAAATCACAGGAAACAACAATTAACATAAATCACATCATTCATGTCAAACATTCATAGCAACTTCACGAATCCGGTGCAACTTAATTCGAACGGCAACAAGTTCATGGAAAGAAACGACAACAAGTTCATGGAAACAAACTAGAACAAGCTCATTGAAACAAACTACAACAAGCTCACTTCTTCCTTCCTCTCTTTGCAAGTTCTGCAAGTGTATGCTCCTCCTCTTCGCTAGCCTCATGCTCCTCCTCTTCGCTAGCCTCCTCCGCCTCTGCATCAATGTTGGACTTATATCTTTGCATTCCCGCAGGCATAAATTGATGAGGATACTCCGGACTATGGAATTGAGTGTTCCATATCTTCTTTCTACCTTTCTGGCCCGGTGTCTTAGCTATTGCTTTGCCTTTTTTAGAGCGGGCATTGCCTTGTGTCGGTTGTGTAACCTGTGATGGTTGTGGAGCATCAACATCATACTCATGATCCTCTTGATGTGTTGCATCATACTCATGCTCATCATGATGTGTTGGCTCCTCTTGATGTGCTGGCTCCTCTTCATTGACCTCCTCCTCTATGTCCTCTTCGTTCTGGACATAACACCGTTTATTAGCTCTGGTGGCGCGGCTACCTGGTGCATACACGTCACTGGACTGAGCACCATGGCAAGAAAGCATAGCTGCCATCTTATGGAACCGCTTCTTGAACTTCTGCGACAACACAAAATATGCTATGATATGAGATGCAAATAACTAATCCGCGAAAAAAACTTTTATAATATATTGCGACTAACCTCCATCGTGCTCCTAAGAGTCCTCTCAGATAATGCACCACCAGGTGGATGACTCAGTGCAACATTGGCATCGTTGACGCACAGAAGAAACTCTCTGCCCTGCAATTCATGAACACACCAAACTTATGTATTTGAAAGAAGACAACATGATGCAAGTATGTTAGAATAGGTCAAACAGACTACCATTTCGTCATGCATCGGTGCGTAGTCAACATGAGCCCCTCTGGTGTCTCTCACAGCCGTGTCGAAGGTATGATAACCTTCTGCAGTCTCCGGGTCTTCAGACACCAACTCCGACCACTCCTCGTGAGTCCAACCTGGCTTCAGCTTTAACCGGTAACGATCCGCATACCACACTTGATACTTCTGATATGCTGACTGATTGTGAGGTCTATTCTCTGATTGCACTAACGTGTCTCTTTGATTCCAAATTTCTATCCACGCACGGTGTTTGTTTGCCCAATCCGATATATCCTGATTGTTCCTTCGATCGAACCTACAAATGATGCACGGGACGGACAAAGCATTAGCAAACATTGACTTATTCAATGCTCTACTACATACTCAAGGCATGCTTGCTTACCGATGCAGAGATAGCATTTCCTCCTTGCTCTCCTCAATTGGAATACCTTGTCTTTTTCCAAATTGTCTTGCCACACGGTCTACAAAGTGCCACTCGACTGCGAAGAAGCATATCATTGGGCACCTCGCCCGCCAAAGATGGCTATCACGCGTGCACATCTCATTAAGATCAAAGTCACGATCTTCCACATAAGGCAACCAATGTACCTGCAAAACAAAGAGATACATTGTTAGCTACATAAGTTTCATTCTTGACTAAATTTTATCTCATCGAACTTCTCAAAACCTGCTCAGCAGTCAAGGTGTCCAGCTCATTCATATAGCACTTGTATCGCACATGCGAGCTTCCTGTGTAGACTGTCACTTGTTCCCAATAGTAAGCAAGCGTAGGGCGCCGATATGGGTCATCATCATGCAACCCGTCATGATTACCCCATGGGTTTGCCATGAGGGGGTTCTTCAAAACGGGCCGTCCAACCGGGATCCGCTCCCACATCCACACGGATAGGCTCCAAACAAACCCAGACAATGAGGATGTACCTCCCTTCCTCCGACACGCCAAGTCAAGCTGCAATCAAACAAACATGTTAGATATGGAGGCGCATGACAAATGCAAAATAATTGGTTGCAAATATCTCTTACCTGACGATACAAGTATGCTAGTGCGGCCGAACCCCAGCTATACTGGGTATCCCAGTTATTAAGTGGCTCCAAGAACATCCAGAGGGCTGAGTTCCCGGTTGCATCTGAGAAGACTACCTTGGTTAGTACATACCAAAAATAGGCCCGCGCGTACTGCTGCACAACCATGTCATTGGCATCCTGAGGGCACGGGTTGGTGTTTCCTCTGACCAGTTTTAGCCAAGAATGCCTCACTTTCGCGGTATCGGCCTTGCCTTCCCGAGGGCCCTCGGGCTGAACGCCAATTAAATCGGCAGTCCATTCTCGCCAATTACCCACGCTGACACGACCGGTAACAGCTTGTCCATTGATAGGAAGGCCGCTTATCATAGCCATGTCCTGTAGGGTCATCGTCATCTCCCCACATGGAAGGTGGAAGGAGTGAGTCTCCGGCCTCCAACGATCCACAAGTGCGGTCAGCGCCGCGTGGTTCACCGGCGGAGCGCGTCGCTTAAACTGTAACACGAATGGGAGAAGACCCAATCTCCGAATGTAAGGCTCATACCGCGGGTCGTAATCAAAGTCATCAGCGGAATGACCCCTCATGCGCATAGCAACTACAACCTGCAAATAAAATGATGTTTTAATAATCAATACAAGAACACAAATGAGAAACAACGAAAATTGACCCAGTCTTGCTTCTTACCTGTCCATTCTCAATGGCACGAGCACGATGCTCCTTATCCCACTCATCGATTAATCCGTCATACCAAGGTCCATCACCATCCACCATCCTACAAAAAAATTCACAAACATCTATGAATACATGAACAATATCAAACAATTTCCTTCTCCAAGTTTATGCCATATGAAAACACCATTCTTCTCAAACATAACCACATCATTTCTTTCTTCTACATATGCACACATATCATCTAGAGTACCAAATTTCACCATCAAATATATTTCATAATCATCATCCGCCATTCTATTGAACAAATCATGTCACACACAATAATCAAATTTCATCATCTCTTTTGCATAAAAAAAATTGCCATCTATATATTCAACTATATTGTCATACCACTTCACATTTTTCTCTTCTTCATATGCACACATAAATATTCTCAAACATACCAACATCATCTCAATCAAATAAATTTGTCAAATAATATGGTGTCACATATGCAAATACATATCATCTAGAGTACCAAATTTCACCATATCTTTTGAAAATATAGTATGCCAACAATAGGATTATCTACACATACACACATCATCTATCAAACCAAATATAGTATGCCAAAGTCTATTTTACATACAGAAATCATATATTCATCACCCCTCTTAATTCAAAAAAAAATTCCTATGGACAACATATACACAAAACCGAATTGATTTTACCTACATGTTCAACTACACATCATCTACTGCCTACCTAATCATCTATCAACTACACAAAATTTCCTAAAAATAAGAAACCATCTACTCATCTAACATCACCTAGTGTTGAATAATGCATCCAACCAAAGAGGGGAAAACAAAAACAAATTGGAGGGAATGGGGGAGAATACCTCAAAGAAGCTTGGGGGGGTCAGATCTGTG
>NC_041385.1:194235352-194324365 GCF_002162155.2 Triticum dicoccoides | reverse complement strand
AGAGAAGGGGCGACGAACTGCCCCCTGTTCGTCGAACAGCCAGAGAAGATGAGATTGGGATGGGTGGGCTGGCCCCGCGGCGTTATCCACTTACCGGGGCCAGACGCCACGGTCCCTGGCGTCTGGCCCCTTTGCCACGTCAGCAGGTCAACGGGCAGGCGGGCAGTGCGGGCCAGGGGCCAGACGCTAGGGTACCTGGCGTCTGCTTCGTAACCCAGACGCCATGGACCTTGGCGTCACCAAAAAAGGTCAGAAACGATTTTTTTTTGGAACGAGGTCAAATCGTAATTTAGTTTGCCTTAAGGGTCAGAACAGTAATTTGGGGACTTGAGAGAGTATATGGGAATCACCCGCCCGACTTCATCATTTCCAATCATGGTGCCATGGGCCGCCTGGTCCATTTCGCTGGCCGGAAATGCCGGTTGCTTTAGGTTGTGTTTGGGATGCTTTAGATATTGCCTGCTGGTTGATCCAGGATTTGAAGTGTTTTATGGGAGATTCATACTGAAACACTTCAAATGTTTTGTATGGCGGAGACCAGGATCAGAATTGCTAGCAATGAACGTTCTACTATGTGGCTGTCAAATCAAATTCAACGGAGTAACTGCCAACGAGAGGCACTCCTACGTCTTGTCTGAAGCTAAGTTTTGCACCACCACCCTAGCTAGACCCTAGTCACCTTCCAAAAGGAGACCCTACTACGATGCAACTTAGGAGTGCACTTTCTTCAATCAAAAGAGAAAAAAACTTGCAAGGGCACTCCGGCCGGCTTGTTCACGGTTGACTGGTGAACACACGGCCAAATCCTGCTCTCTTTCTTCCGGCGCCCGTGCCGTCGCCATCGGTGCCCGTAAGGAGACAGCAGGGCGTCATGCCCGCATCGATCCCTGCCGGATACGGTGGGCTCCAGCGCCGGCGTCCGGCCAAGGGATCTTCTCCTCCTGCCTGTCGCCGCCGTGCCATGCCCCGCAAGGTTCGCCCCGATGGCGACGCCGCCCGCTAGACGCCCGATCTGCCCGTGCTCCGCGGCGCACGTACGATGAACCCCGGCGCGGCTGCAGTGCAAACACTCGCGCTCCAGCCCGCGTTTCAACGTGCCGGGAGGCGTCGTACGGCGGTACGCCATGGAATGCGGTAACCTGTAGAAATTTCATACGGAAGGGTGTAAATTCTCGTAGAGAAACCGACGATCTCCTGGGCTGGTGTATGCCAATCACGATCTGAGCATGCCGGACGAACATGTTTGGTCGGAGGTAGTATGGAACCAATCGCCCGTAATAAAAGATCCTATAAAAAAACATTCGTAAGGCCAACTCCACCGCGCCACCCTATCCTGTCCGGCTCCGTCCGTTTGGGGTAAAATGGACAAAAGAGGCGGCCCAGCGCACGGCCTCAAACGGACAAATGTCCGGATTCCGTCCGTTTTCGATCCATCCCCGGCCCAAACTTGCGCTCGGTTTGGGGTGAAACGGACGCGCGCGGACGGCCGCGACGCACGCCCTTGTCCCCCCGTGGCCCGCCTGTCGGGGACACTAGCAGTCCCTCCGCTCCCAACGCTTCACCCTCTCTCCCCGCCCCGCCCCGCCGCCGGCGCCGCCCATATTCTCCGGCCGCCTCCTCACTGCGCAGCCCCCCCGCCGTCCATACCAAACCACGTCTCGACATGGCCGCCACCACCTCCGCGCTTTCGCCGTAGTTTTGGTCGTCTATCGGGGGAGGTTTGGCCGTCGTCGTCTTTGCCGGTGGCGGAGGGGACACGACTGCCGGCGACGGACCACGGGGCCGAGGCAGGTTCCGACGAGAGCTCCAGAGCGGCCAGTAGCCGGCCGGCAACCACCCCTGCTGCGTCGAGGTGATCATCTCGGCCTCTTCGCCACCGCGACCGCAAGGTGTTCGACCTTTTGCCAACAAAGGTATGGACAGTGGAGACGAGTTTTTCTTCCATCACTTCCTTTGTTCATCGGATGATTCGTCGTCGGATGATGAAGATCTTGTGGTGGCTGCACTGGTCGTTCACGACCATATTCAACGGCAGCTTCCTCGGTACAAGGGGTCACTCCCTGGCCGTGCTCCCAACCTGAACCGCAACAGGGAGAGAGGCCACGCCCTGCTCTATGCCGATTACTTTGCCAACACCCCGCTCTTCAAGCCGGATAAATTTCGTCGCCATTTTCATATGGCAAGGCATGTGTTCAACCGTATCCGAGAGGGAGTGGTTGCTCATGACCCATACTTCGAGTGCAAGACGGATGCCCTTGGCAAGCTTGGATTCTTCTCTTACCAGAAATGCACCGCGGCCATCCGCATGCTTGCATATGGTATTCCAGGCGATCTGGTGGACGAGTATGTGCGTATGAGTGAGACAACATGTCTGATGTCAATTTACAAGTTTTGCCAGGCTGTGATCGAGGTGTTTGGCCCAGAGTACTTGAGGCAGCCAACTGCCGCTGATACAGAGAGATTGTTGGCGACCAACGCAACTAGAGGCTTTCCAGGCATGCTTGGCAGCATAGATTGTATGCATTGGGAGCGGAAGAACTGTCCATTTGCTTAGCAGGGCCAGTACAAGGGGCATGTTAACGGGTGCACTGTCATATTAGAAGCGGTGGCATCACAAGATCTTTGGATATGGCATTCTTTCTTTTGCATGGCAGGTTTTCACAATGATATCAACGTGCTGCAACGTTCTCCAGTCTTCGCGAGGCTTGCAGAAGGCCACTCCCCACCTGTCAACTTTGAGATCAACGGCCACCAGTACAACAAGGGATACTATCTAGCAGATGGTATATATCCTCTGCTACGAGCCTACCGCCCCCTCCTGATCCGCCGCCGGCGGGGCGATCGGCGCCGCCGCGGCCTGCTCGGGAAGAGTCGCTGATGTCGGGGAGGTCACCAGAGGCCGACGGATCGCCGGATCCGCAGACTGCGGCGGAGATCGGGGGGTTTCTCCATCCGGCCAAATGGAAAATTTTCGTCCAAGATGTCCGGGATGGCGGCCGTAGATCGGAGGGAGTTCTCTACTCGTATTACCCATCGAGGTGGACGGTGGTGCGCGATCTGGATGGTGACATCCTCGGAGGGGAGTACCTCAAAGCTGATGAGGAGATTAACGAAGGTACGCGGTTGCTCATTGATGTTTTTGATGTTACCGTTCATTCGCGTGTGCAGGAGGAACCGGAGATTCTTGATCACATTGACTTGATCGATCTCACGGAGGATCCAAAGCCCTCGAAGCCGCTTCTTTCCTGCCGGGCGATGAGGGGAGCGACTAGCGGGGCGACTCGCGACCCTCCCGTGGCGACCGTCGCCGGCCGCCGGCGGGAGTCGCCGGATCCCATTGAGGCGCGCGTAGGAGGGCGTTTCTGGGCGCTAGCGGACTCGGAAGATGATGAGGACGACGATGTTCCGGTACCGGACTACTCGCCAACACCATCCGACGTGATCTGCGAGGCGTTCAAACCAGGATTCTCGGAGGAAGATGTCGCTGCGTTGGTGGATGAGATCGTGCCCGAAGAGGATCCGGCGCGGCTAGGCCTGCGTTCCACCGACCGGCTCGAGGTGGTATGCCGGATTGTTCACCGGAGAACGGCGGCGACGGCGATCTGACCATGGAAAGGGCCTCTGCCTAAGGTACGCGTTCAACCTATAACTTTGTCTGATTTTTTTCCGCAAGAGGATTGGATCGTGGTTACTCGGAAGAAAAAGAAGAAACGAGGGCGGCCACATCCAGCACCGACGCCGCCGGCGACCATGGCGGCGGACGGGATCAGGGCGGCCAGATCCTTGCATTTGAATTCGCTGATCGGCTCTGAGGGGGCTGGTTTGGTGTGGGCCGGTCCTCAGACCATGCATGGGCATGAGGCCCATCATGGGGGTGTAGCGACCGGCCTTGACAGTGGCGCCTCCAATGGGTATGCGGCCCAGGAGGACCCCGTCTTGTCATTTCGGCCCGTTGATGATGCATGCACGAACGTCGATCGCCTCCTGTCTTTGGTTCGCCTGCCGCCGGGTAGGGTTCGCAAAAAGGGCACGAAGGGCTTCCCGTCCTGCGGGGATAGACGTGCGACGCGCATCTTGCCAGGGACGGCCATGGCAGGAAGAGGTGAAGCTCCTCCGCCGGCGAAACGCCCCTTGCCTGGCGCTGCAGGTCGGGGTGGGGTGCCTCCTCCACCAGCAGCGAACGCCGGACGGGAGGGTCAGTCGCAGATCGGGCAAAGGCAGCCGGCGGGAGGAGGCGGCGCCGCCGGTGCCGCGGGACGAGGTGTGCCCACTGGGGGTGCGTAGCCGCCGAGGCCAGCCCTACCGCAGCCGGCTCCTGGGAAGAATGGCACGAGGCCGGTGGCTCCGGTCTCGGCGCCCGCGGCGACTACGGCTGGCCGGGGGATCGGGAGACAAACGCCGCCCCTTGCCCAGGCTGCGGGCCGCGGGGGACCGAGGCCTCCTGTACCGGGTGCTGCTGGTGTTGGGGCTGCTGGCCGCGGCGATGGTCAGCGGCAGGTTCGAGCTGACCCGGCCACCATAGGAAAACCACCACCGCTTTATGTTGCCAGGCCGGTGCAGAACAGGTCCACTCAGCCTAATGCTCCTCCCCGAGGCCAGTGGGGAGACGATGGTTGTGATGCTTACGGCGAGGGACAACACCGAGGCTCCTCGTCAATGGGAGGAGGGCGTGGTTACGCTTGGCAGAGTGACGGGACGGCCGAGAGACCCTTTCTTGGGCCGGCTGGCGGATTTGTTGAGGGAGCCTCCGGCCCGGACAATCGTCAGAGAGGAGGTTTTCGTGGAAACCGAGGTGGTCGAGGCTGGGGTCGCGGGAGATTTCGCCGCCAACAACCTCGGGGGACTATTCATACTGATGCTACGGTTGAGACTCAGCTTTCCTCGGAGCTACCTCCACAGGCGATGGAGGTGGTGAAGGAGTTGGCCAATGTTGATGTTTCTGAGGCTAGGACGGTGGACGAGGCCACCGACAGGTCTGATGCAGAGAGGGCGTCCAAGTATGCCCGTAAGAAGGAGAGGATGATTTGCTATCGATGTGGGGACAAGGGCCACTTCATTGCTGAGTGTGTGGCCCAATTGTGTGAGTCTTGTGGCAAACTTGCCCATGAGTCGGGTGAGTGCCCGATGTTGTGTGACGTGCCTCCGACTCTACACATCTATGGAGTCTACTGTGCTGAGCTCATGTTTTTTGAGTCCCCGGAGGCGAGAGAGGTCCCGGAGGATAACCAGACTACGACTACTGGGATTGTCAGAGCGACACAGGGAGCGGTGACTGAGGCACAGATTGTGAGGAGGTTGCAGGAGTTAGCTCCCGGTGATTTTGTTTGGGAGTTAGTACCCATTGAGGACAGAGTTTTCAAGGTGGACTTCCCGTCTGTCGAGGACCTGCAGAAATTGTTAAGTTTTGGCTTGTGTAAAGTTCCCGGTACTACGTGTATTCTGGAGTTTAACGAGTGGAAACAGGTTGAGCCTAAAGGAAAACCGCTTACACAGGTATGGCTGAGGTTTTTGGGGGCTCCATCAAAGCCTCTGCAGGACGCTCGTGTTGTGGCTAGTTTGGGTATCCTCGTTGGAAAAACTGAAAAAGTGGACATGGTTTTCACTCGTGCCAATGGGATTGCCCGGATTCTTGTGAGCATTTTGGATATTGAGTATGTGCCCGATAAGGTCAACTGGACATATAAGGGTGAGGTCTTCCCGCTAGAGATTGAGTTTGAGGACACCGACTTGTTTGATGATGCAGTTAACGGTAATGATGTTGATATGCACGATCGTGAGGGAGGTACTGGGACTAAGGGGGCCCCGTCAGATGAGACCATGCGAGAGGGATCCAACGGATCGCACCCTCAGTCGGCTGGGACTGGACCGGAGGCTGAGCCCACTGACTCACCGGCGGTGCCCATGGCTACTTTGCGGTTCGGTTCTTTCGAGCCAGCTTCGGCACCTCCCAGGCTTTGGAGTGACAGGGTGGAGTCGGACGATGCTCTTGAGCACACGCTTCCTTCACTGGAGGTTGAGAGGGAGGTTGGTGCAGACTGCGGGCACAGTGATAGCCCTACTGGACTGCTGACTGCTGCAGGAGTGACCTCGGTGTCAGTGAGCACGGGGCCGAGGGGTTGTGGGGGTGAGGGTTCGGGACTTATAGTCCATTCTCCCCCCGTCCCGCGGACGTTCCAGGTTTCGCCGGGGGCCTTGACTCCTAGGGGGATAGTTCCAGCGGCTGGAGGGTCCTCGAGGCAGGCGGCCTTGACGACCTCCGCGATGGAGGTGGCTACCACTGTCGCTGCTGTGGGAGGGGGGACGCCAGGGCAGGTGGCCTGGTCTCCTCCCTCTGCCCGGGTGGTCAGGCGGACCACCCCTCCGAGGGATACTTCGTCCGCGCCGCAGGTTGAGGCGGGAGGAGACGGCGGGCAGGTGGCCCCGATCGTTCTCTCCTCCCCATTGCCTGCGGTGGGGCACTCGTCCGGCGGGATCGGGAGCCCGCAGATGCCTCCGCTAGTGACCTCGGCACCAACTGGAGTTTCGGTGCCAGGTTATACTAGGGAGGAGGTGATCGCGTTTGGCGGGATCCCGGACCCTACTTCCGGGGGCAGACGGATGAGTGCTCGCATCCTCGATGTCCCGGAGGTTGATGACATGCAGCAGTGGTGCGCTATGAGGGCGGCCAAGCTTCAGGAGGCTGCTTGTTCATCGGGTATGTCCGTTGACTTGTCTAATTCTTTATTGCATTTTTCTAATGAGGACATTATAAATAAGGCAAACCAATTAGGAGTTTCACTAGGTGCTACAGATAGTGAAATTACTAAATCGGTGAATGATATTTTAGACCTGGAAGCGGAACGGGCTTTAGAGACTATACGTAATCTTGCGGCAGTTAAACCTATGAATGATGATGAGATAAATGTGTTAGGAGTTAGAGTGCTTGATAGCCTGTGTGAGGATCTCGCACCCACTAACCAGGAGGCTGACGAAGAGGATGTGCCCCTTCAGAATGACGCTAGCAATATTCCAGAACCCGGTCATGAGGAAAGGGGTCTTGAGCTTAATAAACCTAAACGTAAGTGGAAACGGAAGATCTATCCCGATTCCGCAGTCCGTAGGAGTGCTAGGATTCGAACCACCAAAAAATTCCATGATGAACTATGAGAGGAATTTTTTGGAACAGCAGAGGTCTTAAGGACTTGGCTAAAAGAAGATTCCTGGCTGAGACTTCTATTGAGCAGAAGCTAGATTTTGTTGCTCTATCGGAGACGGGTAGAGATAACTTTGCACCTCAGTTTCTCTCCTCACTAGTTGGTGGTATAGATTTCGATTGGCACTGCTTACCTCCGCGAGGAAGATCGGGGGGCATCTTACTAGGTGTGAGATGCGATTCACTGGAAGTCCGTAGTGTTGTGATGGGCGACTTCGCCGTAAAGTTTCGAGTTAGGTCTAAGATTGATGGCTTTAACTGGGCTTTGGTGGCGGTATATGGGGCCGCGCAGCCTAAGTTTAAAGCGGAGTTTCTAGCTGACCTAGTTCAAATTTGTGGGTCAGAACAACTACCGATTTTAGTCGGAGGCGATTTCAATATCATCCGGAGGCGGGAGGAGAAAAACAATGACAACTTTGATGGTAGATGGTCCTTCATGTTCAACACCATTATTGAAAGTTTGGATCTGAGAGAGATAGAACTCTCGGGTCGAAAGTTTACTTGGGCCAACGCTATGCCAAACCCAACTTACGAAAAACTTGATCGGGTTCTTGCAAGCGTGGAGTGGGAACAAAAATTCCCGTTGGTCACGGTGCAAGCCCTTTCGAGGGGCATATCTGATCATACCCCATTGTTCGTGGACTCAGGGGAGCCGAACCACGTGGGAAATAAGAACACCTTCTCATTTGAGACGTCATGGTTCGAACGTGAGGGGTTCTTTGACTTGATTGCTAGGGAATGGGCTAATGAGGTTCGCGGTAAAACACCCATTGAGCGTTGGCAGAATAAGATTAGGAATTTATGGAGCTTCTTGAGGGGTTGGGCTAAGCATCTTAGTGGTGCGTATAAGATTGAAAAGGATAGACTCCTTTCTCTTATACATGACTTGGACGTAAAAGCCGAGTCTAATGTGTTAGTCCCCGCAGAGCTTCAGGTTAAAAATGAGGCGGAAAAGCGATTGAAAGAACTACTACGTGAAGAAGAATTGAAGTGGGCTTTACGTGCTAAGGTTCGTAGAGTGGTCCAGGGGGACGCAAATACTCAGTTCTTTCATTTAATTGCTAATGGCAAGCACAGAAAGAAGCGAATCTTTCAGCTCGAGTAGGACGAGGGTACAATTTTAGGTCAGGATAACCTAAAAACTTATATCACTGAGTATTATAAGCAGTTGTTTGGTCCACCGAAGGAGAATACGATGTCACTTGATGAGTCCATGACTGAGGATATACCTCAGCTTTCGGCTGCTGACAATGACATTCTGCCTGCCCCGTTCTCGGAGAAGGAGGTTCTTGAGGCAATTGCTCAAATGAAAAATAATAAGGCTCCTGGTCTGGATGGTTTCCCGGCCGAGTTTTATAAGAAGTGCTGGCACATTATTAAGGGGGATTTACTACCTATGTTTCATGATCTATTATCTGGACAGCTTCAATTATTCCACCTGAATTTTGGGACTATCACATTACTACCTAAGAAGACGGATGCGGTACGAATTGAGCAATTCAGGCCGATCTGTCTCCTCAATGTTAGTTTCAAAATTTTCACAAAGGTCGGGACCAACAGGCTCACACAGATCGCGCATTCTGTGGTGCATCAATCCCAAACCGCGTTCATGCCAAACAGAAACATTCTTGAAGGAGTGGTAGTTTTGCATGAAACGCTCCATGAAATCCACTCCAAAAAATTGGATGGAGTGATTTTTAAAGTGGATTTTGAGAAAGCGTATGATAAGATAAAGTGGCCATTTCTCCAACAATCTTTGCGTATGAAAGGGTTTGATGAAGCCTGGCGAAGGCAGGTCCAATCATTTACGCAAAAGGGTAGTGTGGGAATTAAAGTTAATGATGATATAGGTCATTACTTTCAGACTCATAAAGGCTTACGACAAGGAGACCCAATGTCCCCTATCTTGTTTAACATTGTGGTAGATATGTTGGCAATTCTGATAGGACGGGCTAAGGAAAATGGTCAAGTAGGTGGATTGGTGCCTCATCTGGTTGATGGAGGCATTTCTATCCTACAATACGTTGATGATACGATCATCTTTATGGAGCATGACGTGAGTAAGGCTAGGAATATGAAGCTGGTGTTATGCCTATTCGAACAATTGACCGGGTTGAAGATCAACTTTCATAAGAGTGAGTTGTTCTGCTTTGGTAGGGCCAAAGATGAGCAGGAGGCCTACAAACAATTGTTTGGGTGTGAGTTGGGACAGTTACCTTTCTCATACTTAGGGATTCCTATCCACCATCGTAGGCTAACGAACAGAGAATGAAAGTGCATGGAAGACCGATTTGAGAAGAAACTGAGCTGCTGGAAGGGCAAGCTCTTATCTTATGGAGGCCGGTTAATACTTATTAATTCGGTGCTCACAAGTTTGCCGATGTTTCTTCTTTCGTTCTTTGAGATACCAGTTGGAGTCAGGAAGAGACTAGATTTCTATAGATCGCGGTTCTTCTGGCAGGGTGATGAGCTGAAAAGAAAATACAGACTGGCTAAGTGGGACATTATTTGTAGACCGAAGGACCAAGGGGGTCTAGGTATTGAGAATCTAGAAATTAAGAATAAATGCCTTCTTAGCAAGTGGCTGTGGAAGCTCTCGTCGGAGACGGATGCTGTGTGGGCACAGATCCTTCGCGGCAAGTACCTCCAGTCAAAAACTTTGTCGCAAGTATCTGTAAGGCCGACTGACTCGCCTTTCTGGAAGGGGCTCATGAAGGTCAAGCAGGCTTTCATTAATAGGACAAAGTTTGTTGTAGGAAACGGCTCGAGCACGCGTTTCTGGGAGGATACTTGGCTTGGTGACGCACCACTGGCCATCCAATATCCCTCCTTGTATCGTATTGTTCAACGAAAGGAGGTGGTCATTGCTTCGGTTTTCCAATCTATCCCCCTTAATATTCAGTTTAGACGAGTGCTAGCGGGCAATCGTTGGGAACAATGGCTCCATCTAGTTAGAAGGATGATGGATATCCAACTGTCTCAACAACCTGATGAATTGCGCTGGAAGTTGACTAAGTCTGGAGGTTTCACGGTCAAATCAATGTATATTGATGTTATTAATTTGAGCTCCATTCCCACGTCCAAACATGTTTGGGATGTCAAAGTTCCTTTGAAAATAAAAGTGTTTATGTGGTTTGTTCATAAACAAGTAATTTTAACTAAGGATAACTTGAAGAAGCGCAATTGGACAGGACCTACTAGGTGTAGTTTCTGTGATCGGGATGAGTCTATTAAACACCTCTTTTTTGATTGCCCGCTTGCAAAGGTTCTATGGCAGACGGTCCACATTGCTTTTAACATCAAACCACCGAATTCTGTTAGTACTTTGTTTGGGACATGGCTTAATGGGATTGAGCCCAACTTAGGGAGACATATTCGGGTGGGGGTTTGTGCTTTGCTGTGGACCATCTGGAACTGCAGAAACGATTTGGTCTTTAACAGAACATCATATATACATTTTTTGCAGGTTTTATTCCGGACTACGGCTCTGATTCGTTCATGGTCGCTACTCACCCAGACGGAGGCTAGGGAGCATTTGGTTACTGGGTCTGTCCGTTGGGAGATGGTAGTTCGGGATATCTTCAACCGGTTTGGATGGCGGTCATGTAATAGGATAGGCATTTAGTATTCCTATCTAGTTTGCCCCGCCGGTTGTGGCTCTTTGATGTGGCTAGCTTGATGTATCTAGCTTATCCGGGCTCTATGTGAGCTTGTGTTGCTTTTTTTTTCATTTTTCAGGACCTTTGGAACCTTGTTGATACTACTCTATTTTGTTTAATAAGAGGGCCGTATGCATCATGCTGATGCAGAGGCCGGGGTATCCCCCTTTTCAAAAAAAAAGATGGTATATATCCTCAGTGGTCAACTTTTGTGAAGACAATCTCGAAACCGCAAGGTGAGAAGAGAAAGAGATTTGCCCAAATGCAAGAGAGTGTTAGAAAGGATGTGGAACGTGCTTTTGGTGTGCTTCAATCCCGGTGGGGTATCGTTCGAAACCCTGCACTGTCATGGGATGAAAGCAAGGTTTGGGAGGTGATGACTGCTTGTGTGATCATGCACAACATGATCGTCGAGGACGAGCGTGACGAGAGTATCTTCGACCAAGGATTTGATTATCAAGGTGAAAATATTGAGCCCCTGCACCAAGACCCGGCCGCATTTGAACAGTTTGTCCAATTTCACCGTGAGATGCGTGATTGGCACACTCATTTGAATCTTCAAAATGACTTGGTTGAGCACGTCTGGGATCACATTTGGCAACCAATAGATGTATTGGTCCAATTTATGTTCAGTCAAGACAATTTCGATTTGGTTGTAAAACTATTTTATTAAAGACAATTTCAATTGGGTTGTAAAACTATTTTAATTTTCAGACAAATATTTGGGTTGGAAACTAGTTTTGATGCAAATTTGGGCATTTTTGGCCCTGACGGACAGGATGGGGCAAATGAATGCGGCCGCGCGCTGGGCGCACGGCCACCGCATCCCAGGACAGGCCCGGACACGACCCCAAATCCCTACCCAAACGGACAAAATTCGGACAAAACGGACGTCCGTTTGGGATCGCGCGGTGGAGTTGGCCTGAAATCAATCGCCCGTAATAAAAGATCCTGTAAAAAAACATTCGTAAGCTTCACACATACATACACATGTTGAGTGGGGACACTTGGCCGAGATCGTCGTGTGGGGGCAGCAACGCCTCCTCCTGCCCTCTGCTCCTCTACCTCAGCTGCAAGTACATGTGACGCGTTCAGGCTCAGAACCAGCCAAGCTGCCGCTGCTGCTACTCTACTCTACAGTCTACACATGAGTCCAATGGGGGTCTCATGGCACGCACTGCGCCGGCGCTGCCACCGATCTCTCTTCTCGGCGAAACCCGTCTTTCCAGCTGAAGCTGCGTGCACAGCGCCGCTCCCAGGCCGAGAGCAAAGCCCAAAGAGAAGAGAAGTCGTACGCTTCTGCGGTAGACACAGTGAGAATATTTAACGCTCCTCGGCCGGTCAGGTACCGTCTCGGCTTCCACAGCTACGCTGCAGGGGCGTTCAAAACGGCAGCACCTACGAGGGTACAGCACGGTCACTGTGTCTGACTCGGCAAATTTGACAAATTTAACCTATAGACGAAATTAAATCACAGAATGAACTGTTCGTAAAATTATTTCACGCGGTTGACCCGTGGCGCCTAGCTCTCAGGCGCTGCACTAGTGCAACGCCCGGGAGCTAGGCGTTGCACTAGTGCAACGCCTAGGAGCTAGGCGCTACACGGTATAGTGTGGCGCCTAGCTCTCAGGCGCTGCACACCACTTAGTAATTTTCTGACCACATGTGTGCGACGCTGGCCGTGTAGCGCCTATCTCTGAGGCGTTGCACAGTGTAGTGTGGCGCCTTCGTGGCGGGCGTCACACAAAAAGTCAGCCGCGTGAAATAGTTTCAGGGATAGTTCATTCTATGATTTGATTTCGTCTATAGGTCAAATTTGTCAAATTTGCCGTCTGACTCCACGAGATTGTAGTCGCACCGAATCAGCCGCACCGGTGCGACCGGTACTACTACTGTCCATGTCTGACCCCATGAATGAGACCGAAGGCGTAGTAGGCGTAGTTTATGCGTGAGATTTTTTTAAACATAATACAGACACGTATGCTTATACATGTCGGCGTACGACAATCTATTGGCCAAGAAGCCCTTCTACGTTCGGCTATGGGCTCGCAACACACAAACAGCAGAATCAACCACGGAGCACACGTTCAGTTTACCCAGGTTTGGGTCGCTGTGAAAGCGTAAAACCCTACTCCTATTTTGATGGAATTATAAGTGAAAATGCCCAAGTTATAGGAGTGCACAACCTTATCGGCAAGGAGCTCGGGAGGTGCAGCTAGCTAGTGCAATGGGCATGGTGTCGACCCTCGTAAAGGTAGCCATGTACCTCCTTTTATAGATGAAAGGGGTTACTATAGTGGCAAAATAGTAAATACACAGGATGATAGTGTCTACAATGCTATCTTACCTAACCCTGACGATATAGGACAGAGACATTAATTGCACCGTTAGATGTCACGCTGGGATGAATGCCGACAAAGGGGTCTAGTTCCACTTGTGCCCTCAGACTAGCTACCTTTTATTATAATGACATGCGATCTGAACAAGTGTCAATAAAGTTGATCTTCAGGCAGCGTGCTGCCACGTGCCCCCAACAAGCTTCACCTAACTACCTGCGTGCTTGCCATTTGTCAGCAAACCCCTGACAGGCCGCTGAGCTGGAGCGGTGGAGGGAGCTTGCCGGCCCGAGCCTTTTCAGCTTGGAGCTTGCCGACAGCCCGAGTCTTGAGCTTCAGTACTTAGTACTTCTCAATGACCTGCCTCGAGGTCTTCTTCATGGTTTTGATCCACCAAGTCTTGAGTACTTGGAAATTTGGAATAAGCTTGCCTTCCGCCAAGCCCTTCCTAGCGAGGAGGTTGCCACTGTCTGTGCATAGTCAGGGGTATTGAACGACCATTTTCAATACACCGACAATACATATGCACATATACTCAACTTTATAAACGCACACACGCACACCCTACCCCTATGAGCACCTTCGAGAGACCGATGCAACACATCATCTTGAAATTGACGTAGTCGCCATGGATGCCTTTGTAGTCAATGTGAACGTCTTCTCCTGCTGAACGCACACCACCGGCCGGAAGGATTAAAGTAAACCAACAAAATACGAGCACTGGTATCAAGTCTAGGATTTGAACTCTGATGGGCTGGGAAAAGTGAAGCGATGAAACATGCTGATAATGAAATGTGGCATGTCATAATTGTAGTAGTGAAACAAACAATAGCCAGAAGCAACAGTAACACTTATGGCAATGTGTGGCATTGCAGCCACCTTTCTAAAACCCTGGTGTCAGTGTTAAAACCGGCAGACCTCAGGGTAGTGGGTCTCGAGCTATGGATCTCGGATCGAGTGTAACAGGAAGAAGGGAGACATTGTTTACCTAGGCTCAGGCCCTCTTGATGGAGGTAAAACCCTATGTCCTGCTCTTGTTTATATTGATGGAAATGTATCAAGTACAGAGTTGATCGACCTCGAGATCGTAAGTTGTGTTCTACCTCTAGGTCTAGGAGAATGTAATTGTGATTCCGTCCCCTCTACGGGCTAAACCCTTTGACTTATATACACGCCAAGTAGGGCATCTAGGGTTACATAGTCGGTATCTGAGGATCGCATGGAGGCGGCAAGAGATGTCTTGGGGTATACGTCAAGTCTTCGGCATGTAAGGTCTTGATCCCATCTAGGCGTATATCTTCCGGAGTCTTCCTTTAATGAGAATGCGGGCCCAATGACCTAGCCCAGGGACATGGGCCGACTATGTTAGCACCCCTAGTCTAGGACACTGTCAGTAGCCCTCGGACTAGTCATTTACACCGAGGACAACCTCCTTGAATTAAGTAACCTTGTATCCGAAGTCCTTGACTTGACAGATGAGTTCCCTTTAATTATCCATCCGGGATTCCTTTTCCTCATGGAGCGATGTACCTCGGCCATGACTCAGTCGAGCTCACCCAGCGCCCGAGGTTACGAGATTACTTAGCCTCGAAGGCCGGCCTCATAGGTGTGAACAGTTCTCACTAGGCTAACAACTTTATCGAAGAGGCACTTACCCCCGACTGGTCAAGCAGTTACTGCCCACCCCTCATCATGGCATGAGGTAATCTTTCAACTGGCGCGTCCCATCAAAGTGGAGATCGTGCCCGTCTTATTAGGGATATCATTATGATTTTGTTTCTCCTCATATGCATAACGACATCTTTAACGGGGGAGTGGCGATTTCGCTAATGCGGCCGGGGGGACCCTTGGCCTTTTACAAGCTTATAAGAGCAAAAGGAATTGCAACGGAAAGAACTACGCTCTCATTTCCCCCCGCCAGCAGCCTCCTGAGCCCTAGCACCCAGATCCAACCTTGCATTCCTTCTCCACTGTGTGCCAGGTCTCACTCCCAGCAATGGCTGACACCCTCAAGGGGCACTGGGGTGGTTCCCTCATGACTGAGGGCACCATCCTGCACAGCGTGGGGTACATCCCGCCAACGCCGACACCTAAGCGCCGGACCCCTACCAGTAGGTACCCTCTCCCGAACCAGGGGAGTGGTGGTCTTTGTTTCCCACCTCATAAGATGCCTAGGGTTCCTGTTGCACCCCTTCATGCGCGGGATAACGTTCTACTACGGGCTGGAGTTCAACCACATGGACCCGAACTTCATCCTCCACCTCGCCGCCTTCATCACGGTCTGCGAGGCCTTCCTCCGCATTGAGCCACACTTTGGCCTATGACTGACGATCTTCGGTGTCAAGCCAAAGTCTAGGGGCTCCGATCTTAGCAGAGTGCGGATGGGCCATGATCAGCATGAACCAGAAGGCTGGTTGGTTCCAAGGAACCTTCATCGAGATGGTGAAGGAGTGGCGGCGTGAGTGGTTCTATATCACTAAGCCGCTTGCTGTCGGCCAAGCCGAGGCCCCAACGTTTTCGGTCAGGCCCCCAAAGAAGCTCGTGTCCTAGAAGAAGAAAGGCATCGCCTCAGGGAACCCAAAGGAGGTGGAGGCCTTGATCAAGAAGATCAAGTGGTGGTCAACCTCAAACTAGCCGATGTAGTAAACGTCATGCTCCATCGCTGTATCCTCCTACTCTAACTCCCAGCTAACCCGATGTGGGAGCATAAGTCCGAGGACACATGGCCCGTCCTTAAATTCTTCTGCTCCACCTTGCCCGACATGTGGACGTGGCTATTCAAGCAGTCCAAGGACGAATTCCCTTTGGAAGGGCGGGACATTGTCTTCGAAACCAATTACGATGCCCCCTGGTAATTTTTACACATAGAGGTTTATACTTTGTGTTTCCTTGAGCTTTACAATTCTCAACTAACCTGATTGGTATTGTATTCACAGACGTGGATCTCTATGGCACAGCTGATGCTATGCCCGGCTCCACTGCCAGAGGGGGAGAGGACCCCTTGAAGGAAATATGCCCTAGTGGCAATAATAAAGTTGTTATTTTATATTTCCTTATTTCATGATAAATGTTTATTATTCATGCTAGAATTGTATTAACATGAAAGTTGATACTCCCTCTGTCCGGAATTACTTGTCAGAAAAATGGATGTATCTAGACGTATTTTAGTTGTAGATACATCCATTTTTATCTATTTGGGCGACAGGTAATTCCGGAGGGAGGGAGTACATGTGTGGATACATAGACAAAATACTGTGTCCCTAGTAAGCCTCTACTAGACTAGCTCATTGATCAAAGATGGTTAAGTTTCCTAAGCATAGACATGTGTTTTCATTTGATAAATGAGATCACATCATTAGGAGAATGATGTGATGGACAAGACCCATTCGTTAGCTTAGCATTATGACCGCTCAGTTTTATTGCTATTGCTTTCTTCATGTCAAATACGTATTCCTCCGACTATGAGATTATGCAACTCCCGGATACCGGAGGAATGCCTTATGTGCTATCAAACGTCACAACGTAACTGTGTGATTATATAGATGCTCTACAGGTATCTCCGAAGGTGTTTGTTGGATTGGCATATATCGAGATTAGGATTTGTCACTCCGAGTATCAAAGAGGTATCTCTGGGCCCTCTCGGTAATACACATCATAAGAAGCCTTGCAAGCAAAGTGACTAATGAGTTAGTTGCAGGATGATGTATTACAGAATGAGTAATGAGACTTGCAGGTAACAAGATTGAACTAGGTATGAAGATACCGACGATCGAATCTCAGGCAAGTAACATACATATGGACAAAAAGAATAACATATGTTGTCATAACAGTTCGACCAATAAAGATCTTCGTAGAATATGTGGGAGACAATATGAGCATCCAGGTTCCACTATTGGTTATTGACCGCAGAGGTGTCTTGGTCATGTCTACATAGTTCTCGAACCCGTAGTGTCCGCACGCTTAACATTCGATGACGATATTGTATTATATGAGTTATGAGATTTGGTGACCGAATGTTGTTCGGAGTCCCGAATGAGATCATGGACATGTCGAGGAGTCTTGAAATGGTCGAGAGGTAAAGATTTATATATAGGACGATAGTATTCGGACACCAAAAGTGTTTTGGTGGGTACCGGGTACATACGGGTCACCGAAAGGGGTTCTGGGCACCACCGGCAAAAGATATGGGTCTTATGGGCCAAAAGGGGAAAACACACCAGCCACAAAGGGGCTGGTGCTCCCCCCCATATGGGCTGATCAAACTGGAGAAGTAAAGGGGAAGGAGGAAAGGAAAAAGGGAATAGGATTCCCCCTTCCCCCTCTTCCCTTCCTACTCCGAATAGGAATAGGAGAGAGGGCTTGGCCGAAGTGGAGAGGAACCCAAGTAGGATTCCTCCTACTTGGGGCGCCCCCTTGGATGCCTCTCCTCCCCTCCAACCTATATATATGTGGGGAGGGGGCGCCTCCAACATAGAAAAACAACTATTAGCCGTGTGTGGCGCCCCCTCCATAATTTACACCCCTGGTCATATTGTCGCGGTGCTTAGGCGAAGTCCTGCGCGGATCACTTCACCATCACCGTCACCACGCCGTCATGCTGACGTAACTCATCTACTTCCTCGACACCTTGATGGACCAAGAGGGTGAGGAACGTCATCGAGCTAAACGTGTGCAGAACTCGGAGGTGCCGTACATTCGGTACTTGATGGGTCGGAGCTAGAAGAACTTCGACTACATCAATCGCGTTGTCTAACGCTTCCGCTTTCGGTCTATGAGGGTACGTGGACACACTATCCCCCTCTCGTTGCTATGCATCTCCTAGATAGACCTTGCATGAGCGTATGATTTTTTTTTGAAATTGCATGCTATGTTCCCCAATAGTGGTCTCAGAGCTAGGTCTATGCATAGATGATATGCACGAGTAGAACACAAAGAGTTCTGGGCGGTGATCGTCATACTGCTTACCACCAATGTTTTATTTTGATTCGGCGGTATTGTTGGATGAAGCAACCCAGACTAACCTTACATAACCATGTTCATGAGACCGGTTCCACCGACAAACATGCAACTAGTTTTGCATAAAGGTGGCTGGCGGGTGTCTGTTTCTCCTACTTTAGTTGAATCAAATTTGACTGCGGCCAATCCTTGTTGAAGGTTAAAACAGTAAACTTAATAAATCACGTTGTGATTTTTGTGTCGTAGGTAAGAACGGTTCTTGCTAGAAGCCCGTAGCAGCCACGTAAAACTTGCAACAACAAAGTAGAGGACGTCTAACTTGTTTTTGCAGGGCATGTTGTGATGTGATATGGTCAAGATATGATGTAATATATGTTATTGTATGAGAGATCATGTTTTGTAAAAGTTATTGTCAATCGGCAGGAGCCTTATGGTTGTCTCTTTATTGTATGAAATGCAAACGCCATGTAATTGCTTTACTTTATCACTATGTGATAGCGATAGTTGTAGAATCAATAGTTGGCGAGACGACCACGACGCAATGATACGTCCATTTTGCATCATGTTTACCTACTGTTGTTTATGTTGTTTTATTGCATAATAATGCTTTTTGGAGTAATTCTAATGCCTTTTCTCTCATAATATGCAAGGTATACACAAAGGGGGAGAATACCGACAGCTGGAAATCTGGGCTTGAAAAAGCTACATCGGGCTACCTATTCTGCACAACTCCAAATGAGCCAAAACTTCACGAGGATTTTTGATGGAATAAATAAGAAATACTGGAGCAAATAAGTACTAAAGGGGCACCCTGGTGAGCACAAGACACTAGGGCGCGCCTGGGCCCCCAGGCGCGCCCTGATGGGTTGTGCTCACCCAGGCCCACCTCCGGTGCCCCCCTTCTAGTGGGACAACCAGGAAAATAAGAAACTACCAGGAAAGTGACCCTGATAGGCACAAGACACCAAGTCACGCCACCAGGCGCGCCCAGGTGGGTTGTGCCCACCTCGGGCACTTTCCCGACTCCATTTTTCTTTCGTTTTGCTTGTTTCCCAAGATAAAAAAAATCTTTGTATACCACCCAAACCCGTTGACCTCCGTATCATGGAGAAATCCCCTGTTTTATTTTCTTGTTGTTTTTCTGTTAGATCTAATCCACCATGGCCGCTTCAAGCTCCTCCAAGGACAAGTTCTTCGAGAATGTCATCAACCCATATCTGCGGGAGGTGATGCAGCACCCTCAAGCTATCCAGATGCACGATGGGGTGCTGCACATCCGCGATGTGCAAGGCCCCAAGGGAACTGGATCCGTGGAGGCCAGGCTTGAAGCTATGGAGCAGGAAGTCTTACGGTGCAAGGGGATGGTGGAACATGGACTCAATGCCAATCACCTCATGATTGCAGACTCCACCCGTGATCTCAAGGTGGATGGCAAGTCCATGAAGGACATCGTCTTCTCCTTCAACAAGAAAATCAACTTCCTCTAGAGCCAGATCTACGACCTCCAAAACCAAGTCTTTGAATATGAGGCAAGGTTTAAAGGTATGAGTTTGGCTGCCAGTTGCAGGAGCCGGGAGACTCACTCTTCCTCTTATGATGGTGAGCCTCTGTCATGGAAACCTGAGGAAAAGATTGCTTCTACTTCATCACCACCACCTCCTTCTTCACCACCAAAAGAAAATTGAGTAACGGGTATGGGCACTCCCCTTGGCTTTCACCAAGCTTGGGGGAGGTGCCCCGGTATCGTATCATCTCCACTATCTTTTGCCTTTACTTTTCTTAGTTCGATCCATAGTTATCTTTTGCTTTAGATGAATAAAATTTAGTTCAATCCTTTCTTTTCGAGAGTTTGCTTAGTGATCTATCTTTGTAATCATGTGCGAGATATATAATAAATTTTACTTTGAGTTTTGCTTTCTTTACTTTCTTGTTTCAATAAAAGGAAAGGAAATAAATGAAAAAAATATCATATGCTAATCTTATGGTAAGTGATGACATTACACAAGGAAAAGTATAAGTAGTAAACCTTATTTTAGATTGACAAACATAGCATTGGTCAGTGATGCAACTCGTGAAAGAATTAATAAGGGAAGAGAAGATTCACATGCAAATACACTATCTTGGAAATCTTTTGTGATTGTGAGCACCCATCAAAATATTATATGCCCAAATTGTTGACGTTGGACAAGGAAGACAACGTAATGATTTATGTTTGTTCACATTCACATGGAAGTTATATTGTCATAGATCCTTCAACATGTGGTGCTTGCCCCTATCTTTGCTAGCCAAAAATTTTGCACTAAGTAGAGATACTATTTGTGCATCCAAAACCCTTAAACCCAAATTTTATTTGAGAGTCCACCAGACCTACCTATGGATTGAGTAAGATCCTTCAAGTAAGTTGTCATTGGTGCAGAAAGGCAATAAAAATTGCTTCTAAGAGTGTGAGATCATTTAGTGTAAAGGAAAATTGAGTGTTGTATGAACTTGTGATGGCGAAGAATAAAAACGACAGACTGCATAATAAAGGTTTCCACCATAAGGGGCAATATAACATGACGTTCTCTTGCACTAAGGGGTTGAGCGTAGAAACAAAAAGCGCATGGCAATCTCTGCTTCCCTCTACGAAGGGCATATCATTTATTTTATGTATTTACCTTTATTTTCTCCTTTGGCAAGCATCAAGTGGTGGGGAAAGATCTAGGCACATATATCCAGTTGAATATGGGTAGCATGAGTTATTATTGTTGACATCATCCTTGAGGTGAATGATGAAGTCATGTACCTAGGGTAGGGTCATGGACCTGTCCAAGATACCCTTCCCAAGGACATATCTATAAGAAACCACCTATCAGTCGACCTAGAGGCATTCCACTCGACGGACTTGAAGACACTCGACTATGAAGCCAACCACTCGACCACCAGGAGATCTAAAGTCAGTCTGCATACAAACGGTTGGTCATTAAGTAGCTTTTATAGTCATCATAGCACTTTATGTGGGGCGTTACCAGTAACCCCCGATCTTAATGTACTTTAAACCCTGCATAACTGAGGGCCGGAGGGGTCTGGTGAACTCTATATAAGCCACCCCCTCCTTAGTGTCAAGGGTTCGCACCCCTGTAACTCATACGCGCATAATCCAGTCGACCGCCTCCGGGCTCCGAGATGTAGGGTTGTTACTTCCTCCGAGAAGGGCCTGAACTCGTAAACATCTTGCGTATACAACTACTCCATAGCTAGGATCTTGCCTCTCCATTCCTACCCCCTATTCTACTGTCAGACTTAGAACCACGATAGTTGGCGCCCACCGTGGGGCAGGTGTCTTAGCGACTTATTGGAGAAGTTGCAATTGTTCCGATCTCCTTCATCATGGTTTCAGGCGGAGTTTTGGTTGAGGGCCCGAGATCCGTCTCAGTTCGCTCACGTTTATCGCCGACGACTCCGCTTGGCTTCAGGAGGCTCCACTCGACATCGACGCGCTCCCCGTCCGCGGGGCGACGCACTTTCGCGCGTGCGTCCGCGACGTCCTCCTGCGGCAACCGTCGACTCAGTATCGTTCGGCCCCTGTGTCGTCGTCCCTCCCTGTTTCCCGCCGGTGCAAGCGCTCCGGCCGGTCGAGGCTTCAGCGGTGGCTCGCCAGTCAGCCACTCCCCAAGTCGCGGCGATCGAGCCCGACGAATCTCTCTACGGCATGTTCGACTGGCTCCGTAGAGACTGCATCCGAGTGCAACAGCAGTGACCCAGCGGCAGAGGTTCTGATGGTCAATGGACCACGCAGTCCTCCCGGTTTTCCCCGCACCGACGGGGTCGATGGCGGAGGCGATCCGGCACATGCCCATGAAGAATATCAGCCCGAGCCCCTCACGTCGCTACAAAGGGAAGAACTTCGCCGCCGGAACATGGATGCGCTGCATACTCCTATCGTTGGAGAAACCCCCAAGGCTCGTGCCTTAGAGGGCGCGCGTTTGGCCAACTTGGCTGAGCGCACTCGGCTGGAGAACCTCCAGCAAGCACTCGACGAGCGTGCGCGACAACGCGTTCCAGACTCTAGTCGACGTCAACTCTTTCCACCACCGACTCAGGTATATCGAATCTGATTCAGAATCTAGCAGCTGCAGCCCGTATAACAGAGTCGATTCAGCCCTCCCAGTCAGAGGCTGGCAGAGGCTTGCTATAGATCAGAGATTTACTCCAGGCAGAAGGAGATCAAAATTCAGCTGTATCGCAGTCGCGAAATAGGATTCACAGCAGATTTGTCGCTGCGAATACAGTCTAGTCGGCCCATAGCCCAAGATCGCCCCCGAGGCATGAGGGACGTGGAGGCCGGCGTGATCAGTATGATGACCGATTCAATCGCGATGGTCGACGTTGAGTGCCCACTCCTCCCCCAAGGGGTGGGTTGTACGCTCCTCGACAACAAGATGACAGACGCCAGCACAGTGTTGGGCGAAGGGTTCCAGTCGACCCCAGAGAACCAGGCTTTGATGCGAGATCCACTATTATTCAAGGTTTGGTCGATCGGAATAGAGCTCACCGAGAAGGCCATGACAGAGATGTGCCCACCAGCAACAGAGTTCACGTCTCAGGACCAGAGTGTTTTAGCAGAGCCATCAGGGCTGCGGTGATTCCTCCCAACTTCAGGGTTGCGACTGGAGTCAGTAAGTTCACTGGTGAGTCCAAGCCTGATACTTGGCTTGAGGACTACCGAGTGGCTGTTCAGATTGGCGGCGGCAATAATGAGGTGGCCATGCAACACCTACCTCTTATGTTGGAGGGCTCGGCCAGAGCATGGCTGAATCAGTTGGCACCTAGCAGCATTTACACTTGGGAAGATCTTGCCCGAGTGTTTGTCAGAACATTTGAAGGAACTTGCAAGCGACCAGCAGGGTTGACAAAGCTGCAGGTTTGTGTGCAAAAGTCGAATGAAACTCTGAGAGATTACATCCAGAGATGGATCACACTGCATCACACGGTAGAGAATGTATCTGATCACCAGGCAGTCTGTGCCTTCAAGGAAGGCGTTAAGAACAGAGAGCTAAGTTTGAAATTCGGTCGGGACCGGAGACATGACCCTGAGTCAAATGATGGAGATTGCCACCAAGTATGCCAATGGTGAAGAAGAGGATCGGCTCCGAAGTGGCAAGTACAAGCCAGCCGCTCATGAAACCGGGGGAGGAAACTCCAGTCGGAAGCAGAAGCGGAAAGCCGAGCCGGCTGCTCCTGGAGAAGCCTTGGCCGTGACTCAAGGAAAGTTTAAAGGGAAGCCCAAAGGGTCTTGGAACCCTAAGAAGGTGAAGGACAAGGAAGGGAATGACGTAATGGATTTGTCGTGCCACATCCACACGAAGAAAGATGAGGAGGGTAAATTCATTTATCCGAAACATACCACTCGACAGTGTCAGCTCTTGATCTAGCAATTCCAGGGAAAACAATCCAAGGATAAGGAAAAGGAGTCGGACAAAGTTGAAGACAAAGAGGATAGTGATGATGGATATCCCCAGGTCAATTCCACCCTGATGATTTTTGCTGATGTTGAAAGCAAAAGTCGATTGAAAGTTATAAACTGAGAGGTGAATATGGTTGCTCCGGTGACGCCCAGTTATCTGAAGTGGTCTCAGACTGCCATCACATTCGACCAGTCCGATCATCCGGCACACATAGCCACCCCTGGGAGGCAAGCTTTGGTGGTCGACCCAGTCGTCGAAGGCACTCGACTGACTAAAGTCTTGATGGATGGTGGCAGTGGCCTGAATATATTGTATACAGAAACATTGAAAGGGATGGGCATTCCGATGTCCAGACTCAGTACCAGCAACATGAGTTTCCATGGAGTCATTCCTGGGAAGAAGGCTGAGTCACTCGGCCAAATTGCTCTTGATGTGGTTTTCGGTGATTCCAAGAATTACCGCAAAGAAAAGTTGACATTTGAAGTGGTGGATTTCCAGAGTGCTTATCACGCTATTTTGGTCAGGCCAGCTTATGCATGTTTCATGGCTCGACCATGCTATGTGTACCTCAAAATGAAGATGCCTGGTCCCAATGGTGTGATCACTATTACTGGCAATCGGAAGAAGGCGGAAGAGTGCTTTCAGAAAGGCTCAAAGATCGCCGATGCTCAGATGGCAGTGGTAGAGCTGCAGGAATACCAGAAAACTGCAGATCCGAGTGATTTGTTGCGAGCCAAGAAGCCCGCTATAGAGTCAGTGTTTCAGTCGTCCGGTGAGACAAAGCCGGTTCACATTCACCCGACCGACCCCAGTGATGCTCCGGCTCATATCTCCACAACACTCGACTCCAAATAGGAAGAAGCGCTAATCTAGTTCCTCCATGAGAACTGGGACATCTTCGCATGGAAAGCCTGCTGACATGCCGGGTGTTCCCAGGGGGCTGGTTGAGCATCGTCTACGAGTCAATTCAAAGGTGAAACCTGTCAAAGAAAATCTTCGATGGTCCGCCGTCCAGAAGAGAAAAGCCATTGGCGAGGAGGTGGCTCGGCTCTTAGCAGCAGAGTTTATCCGAGAGATTTACCACTCCGAGTGGCTCGCCAATGTTGTCATGGTCCCCAAGAAGGATAAGTCACTCGCATGTGCATTGACTTCAAACATATCAATTGGGCCTGCCTGAAAGATCATTTTCCTCTCCCCCGCATCGACCAAATAGTCGACTCGACTGCGGGATGTGAGCGCCTGTCTTTTCTAGACGCTTATTCTGGTTACCATCAGATCCGTCTGTATGGACCCGACGAGATCAAAACAGCTTTCATCACTCCATTCGGGTGCTTTTGCTATGTTACCATGCCATTCGGCCTCAAGAATGTCGGAGCCACGTTCATGAGGATGATTCAGAAGTGTTTGCTCACTCAAATCAGTCGGAATGTGTAAGCATACATGGATGATATTGTGGTCAAATGACGGAAAGGTTCCGACCTGTTGACTGACCTTGCTAAAACATTTTCCAACCTCAGGAGGTATGATATCAAGCTTAATCCATCAAAGTGCACATTCGGAGTTCCTGGCGGAAAGTTGCTCGGTTTTCTCATTTCCGAACAAGGAATCGATGCCAACCCAGAAAAAGTTGGCACTATACTCCGAATGAAACGCCCTGTGCGTATGCACGATGTCCAGAAGCTTACTGGATGCTTGGCCGCTTTAAGTCGATTCATCTCTCGTCTTGGTGAAGCAAAGATACCCTCATTATCAGAAGCTTGTATATGGGATTTATATGACCAGGAAGAAGGTTGCTCATTACTTCTCTGACCATTCCATTATAGTCGTCAGCGACGCCCCATTGTCAGAGATCCTGCACAACAGAGATGCAACTGGTCGAGTGGCGAAATGGGCGATTGAACTCCTTCCCCTTGATATCAAATTTGAGGCAAAGAAAGCCATCAAGTCCCAAGCAGTAGCAGATTTCATCGCCGAGTGGATTGAACAGCAACTACCGACTCAAGTTCACTCGGAGCACTGGACCATGTTCTTTAATGGTTCTAAGATGCTGAATGGTTCCGGTGCTGGGGTAGTGCTGGTTTCCCCCCGAGGAGATAAGCTCAGATATGTGCTCCAGATCCACTTTGATTCCTCCAACAATGAAGCAGAATACGAAGCATTTTTGTATGGGTTGCGTATGGCCATTTCACTCGGCGTCTGTCGCCTCATGGTCTATGGCGACTCAGATTTGGTGGTTAATCAGGTGATGAAGGAGTGGGACGTCAGAAGTCCAGCCATGACTGGTTACTGCAATGCAGTGAGAAAGCTAGAGAAGAAATTTGAGGGGTTAGAGCTCCATCATATACCCCGACTGAAAAATCAAGCGGCTGATGATTTGGCAAAGATAGGTTCCAAGAGAGAAGCCATTCCCAGTAATGTGTTTTTGGAACACATCCATACACCATCATTTCAAGAGGATACTTTCACCGAAGAAGCTCCACAGCCAAAAAGTGTCACAGATCCGACTGAAGTTGAAGTTCCAGCTGTGGTCGACTTGATCAGGGAAGTTTTGGTCATCACTCCTGACTGGACAGAGCCGTACATTGCGTATATCCTAAGGAAAGAGCTCCCAGAGAATGAGGAAGAGGCTCGACGGATCGTCCGTCGATCCAAAGCCTTTACCGTGATAAAGGGACAATTATACAAAGAAAGCGATACTGGAGTCGGTCAGAAATGTATAACACCAGAAGAAGGTCGGATAATCCTTGACGATATCCACTCGGGGACCTGTGGTCATCATGTGTCCTCTCGGACCATTGTGGCTAAAGCATACCGAGCGGGATTCTACTGGCCAAGGGCAAATGAAATGGCAAAGGAAATAGTCGACAAGTGTGAAGGATGCCAATTCTATTCCAATCTATCGCACAAACCCGCCTCAGCCTTGAAGACCATTCCACTCATCTGGCCCTTCGCTATTTGGGGGTTGGATATGGTTGGACCACTGAGAACTGGCAGGAGCGGCTTCACTCACTTACTAGTGGCAGTCGACAAGTTTACTAAATGGATTGAAGATAAGCCTATCAAGAATCTTGATGCTGGTACTGCTATCAGCTTCATCAGAGAGTTGACATTCAGATATGGAGTTCCGCACAGCACCATCACTGATAATGGATCAAACTTCAATTCCGATGAATTCATAGCCTTTTGCGCCTCTCAAGGCACACGAGTCGACTACGCTTCAGTCGCTCACCCCCAGTCGAATGGACAAGCAGAACGGGCGAATGGTCTAATTCTCAAAGGACTGAAACCCCGACTGATGCGTGATCTCAAGCACGCAGCAGGTGCATGGGTCGACGAACTTCTGTCGGTTCTTTGGGGATTGAGGACCACTACTAATCGGTCGACTGGGCGAACTCCATTTTTTCTGGTTTATGGAGCTGAAGCAGTTCTGCCGAGTAACCTGCTTCACAATGCACCCCGAGTCGAGCTCTACACTGAAGATGAAGCAGAACAAGCCCGGCAAGACGCAGTCGACCTTCTAGAAGAAGAAAGAGAGATGGCTATGATCTGATCGACTATCTATCAGCAGGACTTGCGTCGATTCCATGCCAGAAACGTGAAGAGTCGAGCCTTCCAAGAAGGAGACCTGGTCCTCCGAGTGGATCAACAAAAGCCACACAAGCTCGCTCCTACTTGGGAAGGTCCCTTCATCGTCACCAAGGTTCTCCACAATGGATCGTACCGTCTTTACAATGTCAATCGCCAGATTGACGAGCCACGAGCTTGGAACGTGGAGCTGCTCCGCCCCTTTTATACTTAAGTACTCATTCGGATGAGATGTAATAAAAAGTACCTCTGTAGGTTGTTTATCAAAGACAAGAGTGTTATAATTTTCCCAGTGATTGTTTTTACTTTTGTTTATGTGAGAAATCCCCCAGTGGGTGGCTTAGTTGTGAATCCGTTTCGCCTAAGTTTGTAAAAAAAAATCCCTACCGAGTGGTGAGCCAGCCTTCCACTCGGAGGCTTAGCTGCGAATCTGTTTCGCCTAAGTGTTTAAAAAATCCTACCGAGTGGTGAGCCAGCCTCTCACTCGGAGGCTTAGCTGCAGTCAAAGTACTCGCCTAAGTGTTTAAAATCCTACCGAGTGGTGAGCCAGCCTCCCACTCGGAGGCTTAGCTGCAGTCCAAGTACTCGCCTAAGTGTTTAAAATCCTACCGAGTGGTGAGCCAGCCTCCCACTCGGAGGCTTAGCCGCAGTCCAGTACTCGCCTAAGTATTTAATACAATGTGTGCTTTGCAAGGATGACGAGGTGCAGGTCGACTGCTACCTTCTCCTTCCGAACTACGCCACAAATACAATGTGCGCTTTGCAAGGATGACGAGGTGCAGGTCGACTGCTACCTTCTCCTTCCGAGCTACGCCACAAATACAATGTGCGCTTTGCAAGGATGACAAGGTGCAGGTCGACTACTACCTTCTCCTTCCGAGCTACGCCACAAATACAACGTGCGGTCTGCAAGGATGACGAGGTGCAGGTCGACTGCTACCTTCTCCTTATGAGCTACGCCTCAAAAAATCCTACCGAGTGGAGAGCAAACCTCCCACTCGGGGGCTTAGCTGCAGTCCAATACTCGCCTAAGTATCTGAAAATCCTACCGAGTGGAGAGCAAACCTCCCACTCAGGGGGCTTAGCTGCAGTCCAGTACTCGCCTAAGTATATGAAAATCCTACCGAGTGGAGAGCAATCCTCCCACTCGGGGGCTTAGCTGCAGTCCAGTACTCGCCTAAGTATCTGAAAATCCTACAGAGTGGAGAGCAAACCTCTCACTCGGGGGCTTAGCTGCAGTCCAGTACTCGCCTAAGTATCTGAAAATCCCACCGAGTGGATAGCAAACCTCTCACTCGGGGGCTTAGCTGCAGTCCAGTACTCGCCTAAGTATCTGAAAATCCCACCAAGTGGAGAGCAATCCTCCCACTCGGGGGCTTAGCTGCAGTCCAGTACTCGCCTAAGTACTTAATCCATTCTGCTGTGCAAGGACGACGAGATGCAGGTCGACTGCTATATTCTCCTTCTGAGCTACGCCACAAATACAATGTGTGTTCCATCCTGATTTGCAAGGACGCAGGTCGACTGTAATTTGTGCTCCACCCCTACCTTCAAGAGCAATGAAGTGCAGGTCGATTGGACTTTCCACCTCAGAGCTGCGTCTCAAGCATTAAAGTATATTCCGAGTGAAGAACAAAGTTCGCTCAATGGAAAATCCAAGCATATTCAACGATAAGCAAAGTTTAGATAACGGATTCAGGAGTGCTCAGGCTTCAAGCCTGTTAAAGTTATCGTTTACAAAACCACTTGGCATTCCGAGGCAAATTTAAGGTGAAGCATAGATGTGTTTTACTCCTCAGGTGGAGGACTGGAGGGCGCGACAAACTGGTCCAGGTCGATTCCATCAGCAATCCGAGTGGCAGGAGCAATGAAGGTCTCCATGAATTGGAAGTCATGCTTCTTGGTATTGGCCACCCTGATGGACGCCAGCTTGTCCTCTCGAGCATCCTTGCAGTGAACACGTACTAGGGACAGAGCAACATCAGCACCACACCTGGCGGAAGACTTCTTCCATTCCTGCACTCGACCTGGAACGTCATTCAGTCGAGTCATTAAAGACTCGAGGTCATTTTGAAGCGTCTCCTTGGACAGAGTGTCGTGTCGATCCGCGACACCTCAACCTTCAGTCGAGCGAGGTAGTCAACCACACAGGCAACACGAGACTCCAGTCGGAGCACGTTCATAGCGTCTTCATCCTTCACAGGAGAGTTTATGGGGTCCAAGGTTGTCTCCACTCGACTGGTCTCCTCCTCAAAATTCTGACAGAATTCTGTAAACACAATTCGAAGTTAAGCCAACAGTTCCACGATGGGTCGACAATAGCAAGTCAGTCGAATAGAAGAGGTTACCTTCAAGCATGAGAAATAGCTTCTTGGCGAGCCCTCCCAGATAAGCCTCCAGATTGTTTTTCTTCCCCGCCAGTTCGCTAGCTTTGTCACTCAGAGCTATCTTGTCATTCTTCAGTCGGCTGACCTCCTTGTTGGCCGCGTCAAGAGCAGCTTTCAGATTGGCGTTCTCCTCTTCAAGTTTACCGACTGAAGTCAGCTTTTCTTCCGCGAGCTTCGTCTTGTCTGAAGCTGCCTTCTGTGCCTCGGCAAGTTCATGGTCCTTCTTCTTCAGAGCCTCCTTCAGTTTATCTGCAAAGTGACAATGAGATCAGAATCGGGAATGGACAAAAAGATAAAGACAGTCGTCAAGATTCTCACCAAACATACCTTTTGCTTCCTCCTTCGCCTTCGTGAAGTTCTCCTGGACAAGCTTCAAGTCAAGTTCGAGCTGGATATGTTTGTTCTCCAATTCAGTATAGCGAGCCACAAGCTCGCAAGATTTCTGCGAAAGGTCAGTCGACAGACATCAAAGATAGGTCACTTCCGGGTGACTAAGGGAAAAAATCATAGCATTTCTAAGACTACAGCCAAATCAAAATATTCAACAGTAGTCTCGGGGACTACACCTAGTGGGTGCACTCAGCATGCCCCCACTGGTTCTACCGACTCGGTTTGATCCGTCGACCGAAAGAGACAAAAAGGTTATGATCCTAAACCATAGCTAACTGCCAGCAGTCAGCCACAGTATCATCATGATCAAAAAAGAAGAAGAGAGATGTTCTTCAGACCTTAGTCGACCGCCAGCAGTCGACCATGGTCTCAGGGACTACACCCAGTGGGTGCACTCAGCGTGCCCCCACTGGTTCCAAGATTCCATTCGACCAGACCGAGTGGAGAAGTTAGAGTGAACAAATTCAAAGTATAAAGACTACAATCGACTGCCAGCAGTCCACCATAGTCTGGGGGACTACACCCAGTGGGTGCACTCAGCGTGCCCCCATCGATCCAAAAAATCAATCGACACACCCAGTGGGTGTACAGATACAAAGATCTTCAGAAAGAAGAGTTTTCAGATACCATATCCTAACAGAACAAGCGGTGACCAACTGACCTGGACGTTGCTCTGAAGAGCTGAGCTTGCATCGTAAGCCGCTTGGCTGGCGTCCCGGATCGCCTTCACCTGCTCTATCATAACCCCCACCTGGCGTATAGCCTCCTTAGCAGCACCCGCTTGGTCCTCTGGGACGTGGTGTGTGGCGAAAAGGGAAGGCGGATCGGCAGTCGACGATGAAGGTCGAACACTCGTCAGCGGCACAGCGAAGGACACGGAAGTCCAAGTGACGTTGCCACCCTCCTGAACCAGCGTCTCAGGTGCTGACACAACCTGAGAAGTCTTGCCAGCAGGCGCCTTTTTATTCCTCCTCGGCCTCAGCGACGCCTCGTCGTCATTATCAAGGAGATCAATGACATGAGGTGGGGCTACAGGAAAGATTCAAAGTTAAAAATGAAGATCCAATCGACCAAATGCGAAACTACAGAGATCATACCAAGGTTGGAGGTGGCAGCATCTTCCATTTCTTGGTCTTCGTTCCTGGCTGAGGTCTCGGAGGTAGCAGCACTGCAGGTTTCAGAAATCAATCGGTTAACCAACGAGTCGACCAAGAGTTTATCCATGCTAAACAAGAAAACACAAGTTCGGCCGTTACCCGGAAATGGTGGGAATCACCATCCTCATCTTGGGCAGGGCCTTCGTCGGCTTTGATGACGTCGCTCGGGGTTGCTTCGACGCTTTTTCAGTCTGCGTCGAAGAGGTCGTCCGAGGGCGTTCCGTCGACTGCCCGACAGGCGCAGTAGCCTTGCCACGCTCAACCACGGGGTCATGGGTGAGCTTGGATCTCCTTTCCGTGCAAGGAGGGTCGACTTCTTCCTCCTCTTCCTCCTCCTCCTCTTCACCGGAGCCGTCGTCATCTTCATCCTCTTCACCATCAGATTGCCACTCCTCCTGACTTTCACCTCCGTTCGCCTCCTCCTCCTCGACCTGTTCTTGTGCCCCGTTGGGCATCGAGTACATCTCAGTTGTGGCCTAGAAGACAACAAACAAGACAGAAGTCAGCCGACTGATTTTAAGCAAAGCAGAGTGAAGAAAACATGATCACAGTCGGAGATGCAGAATAGGACCTTGTCTACTTCGTATGATTGGTTGAGTGGAGGGATCCTCCTGGCTCCTCGGGGGTTGTCCTTGTTCCCTATGATAGTAGTCATCCACCTCTCCAGCGTGGCATCCTCGACCTCCTCCGAGTGGATCCGAGTGGTGTCTTTAGTGCCAGAATACATCCACATCGGATGGTCTTCATATTGAAGTGGATGGATGCGTCGTCGAAGGAAGACCTCCAAGAGATCCATGCCGGTCACCCCGTCACGGATAAGCTAGAATACACGCTCGACCAGCACCTTAACCTGTGCCTTCTCCTCCGGGACCACCTTCAAATAGGACGGCTTCCTCACTATGTCCATGGAAAAAGGAGGGAGTCCAGTCGACTGCCCTGGCGTCGGCTGGTCTTGGCAATAGAACCAGGTCGACTGCCATCCACGGACCAACTCGGGAAGGACCATGGCCGGAAAGGCACTTTTTCCCCTCATTTGAATCCCAAGACCCCCACACATCTGAATCACTTGGGTTCTCTCGTCACTCGGATTGGCCTTTTTCATCGTCTGGGAGCGACAGGTGAAAATGTGTTTGAAAAGGCCCCAATGAGGCTGGCAACCCAAGAAATTTTCACACAAGGAGACGAAAGCAGCAAGATACATGATGGAGTTGGGTGTGAAGTGGTGGAGTTGTGCCCCAAAGAAGTTCAGAAATCCCCGAAAGAAAGGGTGAGGAGGCAAAGAAAACCCGCGGTCAACATGGGTGGCCAAGAGGACACACTCGCCCTCCTGAGGCTGCGGCTCCGACTCCTTCCCCGGGAGCCGCGCTGATCCATGGGGGATCAACCCTTCATTGGCCAGGTCGTCAAGATCTTTCTGACGGATCGTCGAGCGGATCCAGTCGCCCTGGATCCAGCCTTGCGGCAGGACGACCCTTGACGAGGATCCTCCCCGACTGGTCGCCCTTCCCTCTGCCTTCGCCGTCGCCTTCTTCGCCCGCTCCAAAGCCGCCGTCTTCTCCTTCACCATCGTTGCCGGCAAAGCGGGCACGGAGAAGCAGCGTTGGGATGGAGGCGAATGCGGCGGATGAGTCTGAGGAAGAGGGAGAGGGAAATGAGGGTGCACTATTCAAGAACTCCGTCTGTCGCCTTATATGAGGTTGCTTTTGAGTGACTGACTTGTAGGCCCGGACGATCCTGTCAAATCCGGCAACAGTCGCGCACGCGATACGTGGCGAAAAAGGTGGCATGGAGATCGAGGCATTCCTGCCTTATCCCATCCGAGTACCGCGGCCTCCTCCACCTTGTGCGCTTCCCAAAATTCGGATCGCGCTAAATCCGTGAACTGCAGAGCAACTTGTCAGACGGGAGATTTCCTCCGCTCTGTCGTTTGGAGATCACCAAGTACAGAAAATTCACTCGACGGATACAAAGAATGGACCAAGGTGACTGAAAAAGAAGTTGATGCCATCTCTTAAATTCGTTGATCCAGAACAAGACATGCTCATCACACGAAAAGTGGGTAGGAAGGGTTCTCAACTCCTTCCCCACTCAAACCTCGATCCATTCGGGGGCTAATGATGAAGTCATGTACCTAGGGTAGGGTCATGGACCTGTCCAAGATACCCTCCCCAAGGACATCTCTATAAGAAACTACCTGTCAGTCGACCTAGAGGCATTCCACTTGACGGACTTGAAGACACTCGACTATGAAGCCAACCACTCGACCACCAGGAGATCTAAAGTCAGTCTGCATACAAACGGTCGGTCATTAAGTAGCTTTTATAGTCATCATAGCACTTTATTTGGGGCATTACCAGTAACCCCCGATCTTAATGTACTTTAAACCCTGCATAACTGAGGGCCGGAGGGGTCTGGCGAACTCTATATAAGCCACCCCCTCCTCAGTGTCAAGGGTTCTCACCCTTGTAACTCATACGCACATAATCCAGTCGGCCGCCTCCGGGCTCCGAGACGTAGGGCTGTTACTTCCTCCGAGAAGGGCCTGAACTCGTAAACATCTTGCGTATACAACTACTCTATAGCTAGGATCTTGCCTCTCCATTCCTACCCCCCTATTCTACTGTCAGACTTAGAACCACGACAGTGAATACGTTGGGAGGCGAAACTATAAGCCCCTATCTTTCTATGTGTCCGATTGAAACGTTTTTCTCATGTGTACGCGGTAAGTGTTAGTAATCATAGAAGACTAAATGATGGTTGAGTATGTGGACTTGCCTAGAGGCTCCGATACGTGACCCTTCCTGAAAAGATGATGAACTGTAGTTGCAAAGTTGACTGAGAACATAGTTTGTTGGTTTCCAATAGAGTTTATGCTTTATACTTTGATGTTGTGATGAATTGTCACTTGTTCATGAGAAGTCTATGATAAAAGTTTTATGTTAAAGTTTGTTGTTGTTATAATAAGTTACATGATGCTGCTATGTCCATATTTGTGTTTTTATCGACACCTCTCTTTAAGCATGTGTACATGTTTTTCGATTTCAGTTTTCGCTTGAGGACAAGCAAGGTCTAAGCTTGGGGGAGTTGATACGTCCATTTTGCATCATGTTACCTGCTATTATTTATGTTGTTTTATTGCATAATAATGATTTTTGGACTAATTCTAATGCCTTTTCTCTCATAATATGCAAGGTATACACAAAGGGGGAGAATTCCGGCAGCTGGAAATCTGGGCCTGAAAAAGCTACGTTAGGCTACCTATTCTGCACAATTCCAAATGAGCTGAAACTTCATGAGGATTTTTTATTGAATAAATAAGAAATAACGGAGCAAATAAGTACCAGAGGGGGCCACCCTGGTGGGTGGTGCTCACCCAGGCCCACCTCCAGTGCCCCCTTCTGGTACATAAGTCATTTTGACTAGAAAAAATAAGGGGAGGACTTTGGGGCGAAGCGCTGCCGTTTCGAGGCGGAACCTGGGCAGGAGCACTTTTGCCCTCCGGCGGAGCAATTCCGCCGGGGAACTTCCCTCCCGGAGGGGGAAATCATCGCCATCATTATCACCAACAACTCCCCCATTTTGGGGAGGGCTATCTTCATCAACATCTTCAACATCACCATCTCATCTCAAACCCTAGTTCATCTCTTGTGTTCAATCTTTGTACCGAAACAATAGATTGGTGCTTGTGGGTGACTAGTAGCACTACAAAAAAATACACTTCTGTGATGATCCGTGTTTGTCACAGTAGGCCACGTTCTCTGTCATGCATGTACATCCATGACGATTTTATGACAGAATCAAGATAGTCATACGTGTGCTGTCGTAGAAGTGTTCCATGATATTACCAAAATTATCATCACGGAAGTGTCCACTTCCATGACGATAAATTGCGCGTCACAGAAGTGCTTTCATCAAGGGTGACCGACACGTGGCATCCACCATGACGGAACACCGTTAAGCTATTGGGTCCGGTTTTGGATCCGATAACCCATTAACAGCCCGGACCAATGGGGATTTTCCACGTGTAAAATCATCATTGGCCGGAGGAAACACATGTTGCCTCACCGTAGGGACATATGTCATCCACTCATTGGACATGAGGCACCTATGATAGGTCGACACGTGGCACGACCCAATAGTGACCCATTCCGGTGAAAAAGGACAGCCCACTAAAAATTAGCAGGACGGCCCATATAAGGCCTACTTGTGTTAGGTCCATTTAAGCCCACGGCCCATATGAGATGTGCCATTTCATCCCGTCAATGGCCCGTTAAAGATTTGACACCATTGCAGCCCATCGTCAATTCGAGCCCGTTAACAGCCCGATATATATTTGGGCTCAATATCGGCCCGATGAGATTTTGGCCTGTTAACGGCCCATTCAAGGGATGGGCCAATTTTCAGGATGTACATCTTTCGGCCTTTTAGCGACCCATTTAAGTGTTGGGCTATTTTCCGGCCCGGTGTGTCTTTCAGCCTGTTGACGACCCATAAATCAGTTGGGCATTTGTAGTCAGACCTGAGTTTTGGCCTTTTAGCGATCCATTTAAGTGTTGGGCCAATTTCTAGCCCCGTGTGTCTTTCAGCCTGTTGATGGCCCATAAATCTGTTGGGGAACGTAGTAATTTTAAAAAAATCCTGCGCACACGCAAGATCATGGTGATGCATAGCAACGAGAGGGGAGAGTGTCGTCCACGTACCCTCGTAGACCGTAAGCGGACGCATTATGACAACGCGGTTGATGTAGTCGTACGTCTTCACGATCCGACCGATCCAAGTACCGAACGCACGACACCTCCAAGTTCTGCACACATTCAGCTCGGCGACGTCCCACGAACTCACGATCCAGCAGAGCTTCGCGGGAGAGTTACGTCAACACGACGGCGTGATGACGGTGTTGATGATGCTACCGACGCAGGGCTTCGCCTAAGCACTGCTATGATATTACCGAGGTGGATTATGGTGGAGGGGGGGGGGCGCCGCACACGGCTAAGAGAGATCAATGATCAACTTGTGTGTCCATGGGGTGCCTCCTCCCCCGTATATAAAGGAGTAGAGGAGGGGGAGGGCCGACCCTCAACTATGGCGCGCCCGGGGGAGTCCTACTCCCACCGGGAGTAGGATTCCCCCCTTCCATGTAGTAGGAGTAGGAGAGAAGGAAAGGGAAAAGAGAAGAGAAGGAAGGAGGGGGCGCAGCCCCTCCCCCTAGTCCAATTCAGACTAGGCCTTCGGGGGTGCGCTACCTCCCCTCTCTCTTTCCCCTAAAGCCCAATTAGGCCCATATACTCCCCGGGAATTCCTGTAACTCTCCGGTACTCCGATAAATACCCGAATCACTCGGAACCTTTCTGATGTCCGAATATAATCATCCAAGATCTTTACGTCTCGACCATTTCGAGACTCCTCGTCATGTCCCCGATCTCATCCGGGACTCCGAACTACCTTCGGTACATCAAAACACATAATTCATAATATAAATCGTCACCGAATGTTAAGCGTGTGGACCCTACGGGTTTGAGAACTATGTAGACATGACCGAGACACGTCTACGGTCAATAACCAATAGCGGAACCTGGATGCTCATATTGGCCCCTACATATTCTACGAAGATCTTTATCGGTCAAACCGCATAACAACATATGTTGTTCCCTTTGTCATCGGTATGTTACTTGCCCAAGATTCGATTGTCGGTATCACCATACCTAGTTCAAACTCGTTACCGGCAAGTCTCTTTACTCATTTTGTAATGCATCATCCTGCAACTAACTCATTAGTTACATTGCTTGCAAGGCTTATAGTGATGTGCATTACCGAGAGGGCCCAGAGATACCTCTCCGACAATCGGAGTGACAAATCCTAATCTCGATCTACGCCAACTCAACAAGTACCATCGGAGACACATGTAGAGCACCTTTATAATCACGCAGTTACATTGTGACGTTTGGTAGCACACAAAGTGTTCCTCCGGTATTCGGGAGTTGCATAATCTCATAGTCATAGGAACATGTATAAGTCATGAAGAAAGCAATAGCAACAAACTAAACGATCAAGTGCTAAGCTAACGGAATGGGTCAAGTCAATCACATCATTCTCTAATGATGTGATCCCGTTAATCAAATGACAACTCATGTCTATGGCTAGTAAACTTAACCATCTTTGATTCAACGAGCTAGTCAAGTAGAGGCATACTAGTGACATTATGTTTTTATATGTATTCACACATTCATTAAGTTTTCGGTTAATACAATTCTATCATGAATAATAAACATTTATTATGAAATAAGGAAATAAATAATAACTTTATTATTGCCTCTAGGGCATATTTCCTTCAGTCTCCCACTTGCACTAGAGTCAATAATCTAGTTCACATCACCATGTGATTTAAAACAGATATTCACATCTGAATGTGATTAACACCCATAGCTCACAACGTCATGCGACCAACTCCCAAAGGATTTACTAGAGTCAATAATCTAGTTCACATCGCTATGTGATTAACACTCAAAGAGTACTAAGGTGTGATCATGTTTTTCTTGTGAGAGAAGTTTAGTCAACGGGTCTGTCACACTCAGAGCCGTATGTATTTTGCAAATATTCTATGTCTACAATGCTATGCACGGAGCTACTCTAGCCAATTTCTCCCACTTTCAATATGTAACCAGATTGAGACTTAGAGTCATCTGGATAGGTGTAAAAGCTTGCATCGACGTAACTCTTTACGACGAACTCTTTTATCACCTCCATAATCGAGAAACATTTTCTTAGTCTTCACTAAGGATATTCTTGTCCGTTATCTAGTGATATACTCCTAGATCAAAATTGTACTCCCTTGCCAAACTCAGAGCAAGGTATACAATAGGTCTGGTACACAACATAGCATACTTTATAGAATGAGGCATAGGGAATGACTTTTCATTCTCTTTCTATTTTCTGCCATGGTGGGGTTTTGAGTCTTACTCAACTTCACACCTTGCAACACAGGCAAGAACTCCTTCTTTGACTGTTCCATTTTGAACTACTTCAAAATCTTATCAAGGTATGTACTCATTGAAAAATCTTATCAATCGTCTTGATCTATCTCTATAGATCTTGATGCTCAATGTGTAAGCAGCTTCACCGAGGTCTTTCTTTGAAAAACTCCTTTCAAACACTCCTTTATGCTTTACAGAAAATTCTACATTATTTCGGATCAACAATATGTCATTCACATATACTTATCAGAAAGGCTGTAGTGCTCCCACTCACTTTCCTGTAAATACAGGCTTCATTGCAAGTCTGTAGAAAACTATATGCTTTGATAAACTCATCAAAGTGTATATTCCAACTCCGAGATGCTTGCACCAGTCCATAGATGGATCACTGGAGCTTGCACACTTTGTTAGCACCTTTAGGATTAACAAAACCTTCTGGTTGCATCATATACAACTCTTCTTTAATAAATCCATTAAGGAGTGCAGTTTGACATCCATTTGCCAAATTTCCTAAAAATGTGGCAATCGCTAATATGATTCAGACAGACTTAAGCATAGATACGAGTGAGAAACTCTCATCGTAGTCAACACATTGAACTTGTCAAAAACCTTTTGCGACAATTCTAGCTTTGTAGATAGTAATACTACTATCAGTGCCCGTCTTCCTCTTGAAGATCCATTTATTTTCTATGGCTTGCCGATCATCGGGCAAGTCCACCAAAGTCCACACTTTGTTCTCATACATGGAACCCATCTCAGATTTCATGGCCTTCAAGCCATTTCACGGAATCTGGGCTCATCATCGCTTCCTCATAGTTCGTAGGTTCATCATGGTCTAGTAACATGACTTCCAGAATAGGATTACCGTACCACTCTGGTGCAGATTGTACTTTGGAAGACCTACGAGGTTTTGTAGACTGTAGTAACTTAATCTGAAGTTTCATGATCATCATCATTAGCTTCCTCACTAATTGGTGTAGGAATCACTAGAACTGATTAGTGTGATTAACTACTTTCCAATTCGGGAGAAGGTACAATTACCTTATCAAGCTCTACTTTCCTTCCACTCACTTCTTTCGAGAGAAACTCATTCTCTAGAAAGGATCCATCTTAGCAACGAATAACTTGCCTTCGGATCTGTGATAGAAGGTGTACCCAATAGTTTCCTTTGGGTATTCTATGAAGACGCACTTCTCCGATTTGGGTTTGAGCTTATCAGGTTGAAACTTTTTCACATAAGCATCGCATCCCCAAACATTAAGAAACGACAACTTTGGTTTCTTGCCAAACCACAGTTCATAAGGCGTCGTCTCAACGGATTTTGATGGTGCCCTATTTAAAGTGAATGCAGCTGCCTCTAATGCATAACCACAAAATGATAGTGATAAATTGATACGTCTCCAACGTCTCTATAATTCTTTATTGTTCCATGCTATTATATTACCCCTTTTGGATGTTTATGGGCTTTATTTTACACATTTATATCATTTTTTGGGACTAACCTACTAAACGGAGGCCCAACCCGTATTGCTGTTTTTTTGCCTATTTCAGTATTTCGAAGAAAAGGAATATCAAACGGAGTCCAAATGGAATGAAACCTTCGGGAGAGTGATTTTTGAACAAACGTGATCCAGAGGACTTGGAGTGCAAGTCAAGAAGCAGTCGAGGCCTCCACGAGATAGGAGGGCGCGCGCCCCCCTATAGGGCACGCCCCTCTGTCTCGTGGGCCCCTCAGGCGTCCACCGATGTACTTCTTCCTCCTATATAAGCCTACATACCCCGAAAACATCCAGGGAGCCAACGAAACACAATATCCACCGCTGTAACCTTCTGTATCCGCGAGATCTCATCTTGGAGCCTTTGCCGACACTCCACCAGAGGGGGAATCGACCATGGAGGGCTTCTACATCAACATCCTTGCCCCTCCGATGAGTTGTGAGTAGTTTACCACAGACCTACGGGTCCATAGTTATTAGCTAGATGGCTTCTTCTCTCTTTTTGGATCTCAATACATTGTTCTCCCCCTCTCTTGTGGAGATCTATTCGATGTAAACTCTTTTGCGGTGTGTTTGTCGAGATCCGATGAATTGTGGGTTTATGATCAAGTTTATCTATGAATAATATTTGAATCTTCTCTGAATTCTTTTATGTATGATTGAGTTATATTTGCAAGTCTCTCTGAATTATCAGTTTGGTTTGGCCTACTAGATTGATATTTCTTGCCATGGGAGAAGTGCTTAGCTTTGGGTTCAATCTTGCGGTGTCCTTTCCCAGTGACAGCAGGGGCAGCAAGGCACGTATTGTATTGTTGCCATCGAGGATAACAAGATGGGGTTTATATCATATTGCTTGAGTTTATCCCTCTACATCATGTCATCTTGCTTAATGCGTTACTCTATTCTTATGAACTTAATACTCTAGATGCAGGCATGAGTCGGTCGATGTGTGGAGTAATAGTAGTAGATGCAGGCAGGAGTCGGTCTACTTGTTGCGGACGTGATGCCTATATACATGATCATGCCTAGATACTCTCATAATTATTCGCTTTTCTATCAATTGCTCGACAGTAATTTGTTCACCCACCGTAATACTTATGCTATCTTGAGAGAAGCCACTAGTGAAACCTATGGCCCCCGGGTCTATCTCTTATCATATTTGCTTCCAATCTACTTTTATTTGCATATTTACCTTTTGCATCTATATTATAAAATACCAAAAATATATTTATCTTATCATACTATCTCTATCAGATCTCACTTTCGCAAGTGGCCGTGAAGGGATTGACAACCCCTTTATTGCGTTGGTTACGAGTTCGTTGTTTGTTTGAGTAGGTGCGTGGGACTTTTGAGGAGCCTCCTACTGGATTGATACCTTGGTTCTCAAAAACTGAGGGAAATACTTACGCTACTATTGCTGCATCACCCTTTCCTCTTCAAGGAAAACCAACGCAAGCTCAAGACATAGCATAAATCAGTAAGATACATCATAGATTGCACCATATCCAATAAAGTACGGTTACGACGTTCGGACACACCATTACGCTGTGGTGTTCCATGTGGTGTGATCTGTGAAACTATTCCACATTGTTTTTAAATGAAGGCCAAACTCGTAACTCAAATATTCTCCTCTATGATCAGATTGTAGAAACTTTATTTTCTTGTTACGATGATTCTCCACTTCACTCTGAAATACTTTGAACTTTTTAAATGTTTCAGATTTGTGCTCCATTAAGTAGATATACTCATATCTGCTCAAATCATCTATGAAGGTCAGAAAATAATGATACCCGCGACGAGCATCAACACTTATTGGACCGCATACATTACTATGTATTATTTCCAACAAGTCAGTAGCTCGTTCCATTGTTCCGGAGAACGGAGTTTTAGTCATCTTGCTCAAAAGGCATGGTTCGCAAGCATCAAATGATTCATAACCAAGTGATTCCAAAAATCCATCTTTATGGAGTTTCTTCATGCGCTTTACACCGATATGACCCAAATGGCAGTGCCACAAATAAGTTGCACTATCATTATCAACTTTGTATCTTTTGGCATCAATATTATGAATATGTGTATCACTACGATCGAAATCCAACAAACTATTTTCATTGGGTGTATGACCATCGAAGGTTTTATTCGTGTAAACAGAACAACAATTATTCCCTGACTTTAAATGAATAACCGTATTGCAACAAACTTGATCAAATCATAATCATGATCAACGCAAACGCCAAATAACATTTATTTAGGTTTAACACTAATCCCAAAAGTATAGGGAGTGTGCGATGATGATCATATCAATCTTGGAACCACTTCCAACACACATCGTTACTTCACCCTCAACTAGTCTCTGTTTATTCTGTAACTCCTGTTTCGAGTTACTAAATTTTTAGCAACCGAACAAGTATCAAATACCCAGGGGCTACTATAAAAACTAGTAAGGTACACATCAATAACCTGTATATCAAATATACCCTTGTTCACTTTGCCATCCTTCTTATCCACCAAATATTCAGGGTATTTCCGCTTCTAGTGACCATTTCCTTTGCAGTAGAAGCACTCTGTTTCAGGCTTTAGTCTAGCTTTGGGCTTCTTCACGGGAGTGACAACTTGCTTGCCATTCTACTTGAAGTTCCCTTTCTTTCCCTTTGCCCTTTTCTTGAAACTAGTGGTCTTGTCAATCATCAACACTTGATGCTTTTTCTTGATTTCTACCGTCATCGATTTCATCATCATGAAAAGCTTGGGAATCGTTTTCGTCATCCCTTGCATACTATAGTTCATCACGAAGTTCTTCTAACTTGGTGATGGCGACTAGAGAACTCTGTCAATCACTATCTTATCTAGAAGATTAACTCCCACTTGATTCAAGCGATTGTAGTACCCAGACAATCGGAGCACATGCTCACTACTTGAGCTATTCTCCTCCATCTTTTAGCTATAGAACTTGCTGGAGACTTCATATCTCTCAACTCGGGTATTTGCTTGAAATATTAACTTCAACTCCTGGAACATCTCATATGGTCCATGACGTTCAAAACGTCTTCGAAGTCCCGATTCTAAGCCGTTAAGCATGGTGCACTAAACTATCAAGTAGTCATCATATTGAGCTAGCCAAACGTTCATAACGTCTGCATCTGCTCCTGCAATAGGTCTGTCACCTAGCGGTGCATCAAGGACATAATTCTTCTGTGCAGCAATGAGGATAAACCTCAGATCATGGACCCAGTCCGCATCATTGCTACTATCATCTTTCAACTTAGTTTTCTCTAGGAACACATATAAAACATAGGGAAGCAACAATGCGAGCTATTGATCTACAACATTATTTGCAAAATACTATCAGGACTAAGTTCATGATAAATTAAAGTTCAATTAATCATATTACTTAAGAACTCCCACTTAGATAGACATCCCTCTAATCATCTAAGTGATCACGTGATCCAAATCAACTAAACCATGTCATATCATCACGTGAGATGGAGTAGTTTTCAATGGTGAACATCACTATGTTGATCATATCTACTATATGATTCACGCTCGACCTTTCGGTCTCCAGTGTTCCGAGGCCATATCTGCATATGCTAGGCTCGTCAAGTTTAACCCGAGTATTTCTGCGTGTGCAAAACTGGCTTGCACCCGTTGTAGGTGAACGTTGAGCTTATCACACCCGATCATCACGTGGTGTCTCGGCACGACGAACTTTGGCAACGGCGCATACTCAGGGAGAACACTTTTACCTTGAAATTAAGTGAGAGATCATCTTATAAAGCTACCACCGAACTAAGCAAAATAAGATGTATAAAATATAAACATCACATGCAATCAAAATATGTGACATGATATGACCATCATCTTGTGCCTTTGATCTCCATCTCCAAAGCATCGTCATGATCTCCATCGTCATCGGCATGACACCATGATCTCCATCATCTTGATCTATATCAATGTTTCATCACATGGTCGTCTCGCCAACTATTGCACTTGCAACTATTGCTATCGCATAGCGATAAAGTAAAGCAATTATTTGGCGCTTGCGTCTTATGCAATAAAGAGACAACCATAAGGCTTCTGCCAGTTGCCGATAACTTCAACAAAACATGATCATCTCATACAACAACTTATATCTCATCACGTCTTGATCATATCACATCACAACATGCCGTGCAAAAACAAGTTAGAATTCCTCTACTTTGTTGTTGCAAGTTTTACGTGGCTGCTACGGGCTGAGCAAGAACCGTTCTTACCTACGCATTAAAACCACAATGATATTTCGTCAAGTTAGTGCTGTTTTAACCTTCTCAAGGACCGGGCGTAGCCACACTCGGTTCAACTAAAGTTGGAGAAACTGACACCCACCAGCCAACTATGTGCAAAGCACGTCGGTAGAACCAGTCTCGCATAAGCGTACGCGTAATGTCGGTCCGGGCCGCTTCATCCAACAATACCGCCGAACCAAAGTATGACATGCTGGTAAGAAGTATGACTTGTATTGCCCACAACTCATTTGAGATCTACTCATGCATATAACATCTACGCATAAACCTGGCTCTGATACGGTTGTTGGGGAACATAGTAATTTGAAAAAAATTCCTGCGCACACGCAAGATCATGGTGATGCATAGCAACAAGACGGGAGAGTGTCGTCCACGTACCCTCGTAGATCGTAAGCGGAAGCATTATGACAAAGCGGTTGATGTAGTCGTACGTATTCACGATCCGACTGATCCAAGTACCGAACGCACGACACCTCCGAGTTCTGCACACATTCAGCTCGGCGACGTCCCACAAACTCACGATCTAGCAGAGCTTCGCGGGAGAGTTCTGTCAACACGACGGCGTGATGACAGTGTTGATGATTCTACTGACGCAGGGCTTCGCTGAAGCACCGCTATGATATTACCGAGGTGGATTATGGTGGAAGGAGGGGGGCACCGCACACGGCTAAGAGAGATCAATGATCAACTTGTGTGTCCATGGGGTGCCCCCTCCCCCGTATATCAAGGAGTGGAGGAGAGGGAGGGCCAGCCCTCAACTATGGCACGCCCTGGGGAGTCCTACTACCACCGGGAGTAGGATTCCCCCCTTCCATGTAGTAGGAGTAGGAGAGAAGGAAAGGGAAAAGAGAAGAGAAGGAAGGAGGGGGCGCAGCCCCTCCCCCTAGTCCAATTCGGACTAGGCCTTGGGGGGGTGTAGCCTCCCCTCTCTCCTTCCCCTAAAGCCCAATAAGGCCCATATACTCCTCGGCGAATTCTCGTAACTCTCCGGTACTCCGATAAATACCCGAATCACTCGGAACCTTTTCGACGTCCGAATATAGTCATACAACATATCAATCTTTACATCTCGACCATTTCGAGACTTCTCGTCATGTCCCCGATCTCATCCGGGAGTCTGAACTACCTTCGGTACATCAAAACACATAACTCATAATATAACTCGTTACCAAACGTTAAGCGTGCGGACCCTACGGGTTCGAGAACTATGTAGACATGACCGAGACACGTCTCCGGTCAATAACCAATAGCGGAACCTAGATGCTCATATTGGTTCCTACATATTCTACGAAGATCTTTATCGGTCAAACCGCATAACAACATATGTTGTTCCCTTTGTTATGGGTATGTTACTTGCCCAAGAATTGATCGTCGGTATCACCATACCTAGTTCAATCTCATTACCGGCAAGTCTCTTTACTCGTTCCGTAATGCATCATCCACAACTAACTCATTAGTCACATTGCTTTCAAGGCTTATAGTGATGTGCATTATCGAGAGGGCCTAGAGATACCTCTCCGACAATCGGAGTGAAAAATCCTAATCTCGATCTATGCCAACTCAACAAGTACCATCGGAGACACCTGTAGAGCACCTTTATAATCACCCAGTTGCGTTGTGACATTTGGTAGCACACAAAGGTATCCTCTGGTATTCGGGAGTTGCATAATCTCATAGTCGTAGGAACATGTATAAGTCATGAAGAAAGCAATAGCAACAAACTAAATGATCAAGTGCTAAGCTAACGGAATGGGTCAAGTCAATCACATCATTCTCTAATGATGTGATCCCGGTAATCAAATGACAACTCATGTCTATGGCTCGGAAACTTAACCATCTTTGATTCAACGAGCTAGTCAAGTAGAGGCATACTAGTGACATTATGTTTTTCTATGTATTCACACATGTATTAAGTTTCCGGTTAATACAATTCTAGCATGAATAATAAACATTTATCATGAAATAAGGAAATAAATAATAACTTTATTATTGCCTCTAGGGCATATTTCCTTCAAAATCAGTTCGGCCATTTGTTGTCGGACCTGAGTTTTGGCCTTTTAGCGACCCATTTAAGTGTTGGGACAATTCCCGACCTTGTTTGTCTTTCAGCTTGTTAACGGCCCATAAATGAGTTGGGCCATTTGTAGTCGGACCTGAGTTTTGGCCTTTTAACGGCCCATGCCCTTCATGGTCCAATACCAGCCCAGTTTCTCTTTCGGCCTGCTAAAGGCCCACAGCAGAGTTGGGCCATTTACAATATGACCTGACTTTCGGCCTCTTAGCGGCCTATGCTCTTCATGGTCCAGTACAAGCCCGCTATCTCTTTCGGCCTACTAAAGGCCCACAGTATAGCTGGGCCATATGTAGCCCGAACTTAGTAATGACATGTTAGCGACCCATGAAATCAAATGGGCCCACCTGTTGCCCGCTTTGATGTCGGCCTGTTAACGACCCGGGAGGTAAGAGGGCCGACCATTAACTTTCGGCCTGGTAACGGCCCATTAACTTAATGGGCCCACTAAAGTTTGTACATGTCTTTAGGCCAAATTAGATAATTTGAGCCCATTACGATGAGCAATTATGCACAGGACCAAAATTGATCAAGCAAAGGTATGACATACAGGGAAAAACATTGCACATCCAGCATATATTACAGGAAATTACATCCACTGGGAAATCAAAGATTGATGCCAGTGCAAATAAATGAACAAAACCTAACGATCTACAATGTCACAATCTGCAACCTCAGCACGGATGACGCCCATAAGCATGTGGGCAAGTTCTTGCTGCTTTGCTACACTGTCTCTAAAAACATTGATCAGTTGTTGTTGCGCATGAATTTGCACCTCTGATTCCTCCACCATTTCCATCATTGCTTCAGCCATTAATTGGTTCACAAACATACATTTTTTCTGTTGCATTCGAGACAGAGGATACTGAACAGATTCAGATGGCAATTTTGGCAGGCTTGTATTATTGCTAGTGGAGAGTGTCTCGATCACTGCATCATAACATAAATTAGGAGGGGAACCAAACAAATTAATCATGAGTTACTGCCATATTACCTGGCCTAGATTTCTTGGAAAGAAACAATGGGGTTGCCTTGCTGTTTTCAGAGACTGTCTTCTTATCTTTAGCAGCCTGCACCAAATTAACACACTAGCATTTCTATCATTGGCCAAGTCAGATAATAGGAAAGCAACATTGACACAATGAACGTTTGGGCAACTAGCCTACACCAAATTAACCCAATATGGCACAACTATCATCAGCCACGTAAGGTAATACGAAAGCAACATTGACACAATGAATGAATGGGCAACCAGAGCAGCACTACAATTCAGTAATGTGCATGATATTAGATAGTACACTCATGCAGCTCAGTATGCAAAACTACTAGGCAGTTTTCTTTACAAAAATCAACATTGGCGCCTTTAACATTTTGCTACAACTAATTTTAGATCAGATAAAGGTTGGATTCATGACGATTAAAAAAATACATGCTGATGTAAAAATATAGTGATATACAACAGGTACTTACATCAGCATTAGAGCACAGAGAATTCTCGCAAGATATTTTCCTCGAATACAATCCTAATGGAGGAAGTCTTCTATCATTTAACCTTATTTTCTAAAAGAGAGATGGGTAAGAAACATGTAGAAAATATGATCAGAATGCTATAAAATTTCATGATGCAAGGATACGCACACGCTTCTTAGAATGGAGTTGACATTCTTTTGCTGGACTGGAGCGGACTAGTTCTTTGGCCACTGGAATCTGCTTATTATCAGTGGGAGTTGGGTTTCTCTGTGCTGGAGCAGTATCTATGAAAAATGGAGTTGGTTTATTATCTCCTGGCGTTTGGATCTTTTGCAAAGACCTGGTTTGTAACCCTTCAGATTCGAACATAGCCATCTTCCCCTTGCATGCCTTATATAGAAGAATGGTGCTTCAATTATAAAACATGCTACAACAGAGATGGAATAGGTACTGAAGAATAGAAAGGCATGACATATTGATATGTATTCCCTCTCGACCTTTGTTCCTTGTTGGCCAGACCTCTATTGGACATGTGCTATAGGGGTGTCTCTCTCTGTTGCAAACAATCACGCACTAGCTACCTTCGTGTATCTCCTCGACTTGCTTTTCTCGGAGATGCATGCGAGATATGTTTGCATAAGAAATGAAAAAATACACTCTCTCTAATTTATCGTTTGTTGTCACTTTCTCTTTCACACACATACTCTTTTTGCACACTTACTTATTCTCCTTCAGACACACTCGATCTCTCTCGACTTAGGCACTCTCTTAGGTCCATAGCATATAGATTTATTGAAAAGTCAAATATCACAAAGTTTGACCATGTACGTGGAGAAAAAACAATTGCATCTAGAACGGCAAACATATACCATTAGATTCACCATGAGATGTAGTTTCATATGATGTATATTTGGTATTGTAGATATAAATAACATTTTTGTAAACCTGATCAAAGTTTCCAAAGTTTGACTTCTAAAAAGTTTACATGCACTGCATTATCAAGCGGATGGAATATCTCTTTCCCCCTCTCAACTATCTGACGTACCACTCAGCCTTATCGGGGCTCCTCTATCTCTCTCAAACTTTATATCTCCCTGGTTCACACACACACATGTCTCGCTCGCGCTATACATATAGACCCATCCAACACTCTCCACCCTTGTTCTCTCTCGCACCCCCTAAGTACCATAATCCCTCACTCTCCATCATAGGCGCAAGCACTCCCCCCATAAGTATGATTATCTCTCACTAGCCTTCAGGAACACACGTATTGTCTCCTTCCATCCATACGTCTATCTCGATATCTCTCGGGGTATATTCTATCGCGCACACACCTTGTCACTTGATCTCCCACCCATGTAGTCCCATCATGATCTCCAAGGGATCTCTCTATGACAAACATACACTCTCTCCTCCCCATGTCTGCATTTTCTCCGTATGTCTCTCTCGACCTCTCTCCCTTGTTTCTTAGACCCCTCTTGGCCACGTGCTAGGGGTCTTTCTCTCTCAGTTGCAAACAACCACACACTATCTCCTCACCTTGCTTCCATTGTCGAAGATGCATGTGTGATATGTTTTCATAAGTCACACATGCTTTTTCTCTACTTTTATCGTGTGTTGTCCATGTCTCTTTCACACATGCACACACACTTTTTTCACTCACTCTTTCTATTTCACTCACTCTCTCTCACTCTCTCTATCTCTCTCTAGTTAGGGACTCTCTCACGTCCATAAGCATATGGATGTTTTGAAAAGTCAAACCTCAGAAAAGTTTGACCAGGTATATGTGGAGAAAAACATTTACATCTGGAACGATCATTAGATTCATCACAACATGTACTTACTTCATACTATCATTTATCTTTGGTATTGTAGATATAAGTAATTTCTTTATAAAATTGGTCAAAGTTTCAAAAGTTTGACTTAAAAAAAGTTGGAACTACATTATTGAACGGAGGGAGTAGCTCTTTCTCTCTCTCTCTCTACTATCTCTCACGGGCCTCCCCTCTCACTCGAACTCTCTATACCGACAGATTATACGCTCACTATGCCAGCGTATAGCTCTGTATATTGTTTAGTTGACCGGTCAACTAGTCCACATGCTACCTTGTCAGCTCGTGTTCTCTATCTTCGTGTGCTGGCCCATGTGGCAGTGGGTGAAAATAAGTAAACTAGAGGCCCATCTGACACGAAGTGAAGTAAACAAAGTTGAAACCACTCGGGGTAGCACCCCGCACACTAGTAAATTGAGGGCGCATTGAGGACACACTTCTTCCGCATGAAGGACGCACTCGCGCACAATTCACCACTACACGGCGGCATGCACAGAAGGACGCACTCGCGCACACCCAGCACACAACACACACCAGCACACGTGTACACCATCGTCGCTGCCGGTTGAGATGGATGGCAAGGCAGCCAACAAGAGGAGGCGGCTTGAGCCAAAATCGCATCCGGTGAGCCTGGACTTCATCAGCAGCCTCCCCGATGACATGCTGCTCATCATAATCGGCCTCCTCCCCACCAAATCTGCCGTGCAGACCGCCCTGCTCTCCCGGTGGTGGCGCCCCCTCTGGCGCCGCATCCCCCTCAACCTCACCGTTGACAGCTGCCTCTGCGACGGGGATTGCAAACGCATGGCCGCAGTCTCCAAGATCCTTTCATCGCACCCTGGGCCAGCCAGACGCCTTGACATCCACATGTTCAGTACGAACTGCAAGGTCCAAGCCAAGTTCGACAAGTGGTTCTTATCCCCCGCCCTAGATCAGCTCGAGGAGCTCAGCTTTGAAGCTGGACGATGTCGCTCTCTACCGCCGTCCGTGCTCTGCCTCACGCTGTGCCGTGCTAGCTTCAGCTCCTGCTATCTTCCCCAGATTAATGTCGCGCCCGCCCTTCTTCTCCCTCAACTCAAGCAGCTCGACCTCTTCGACGTTGTCATCTCGAAGAAGGCTATGGAGCAGCTGCTCCACAGCTATACTATGCTCGAGTACCTTCGTCTTGAGAAGATCCACGAGTTCATTAGCCTCCACATTGCCTCGACGAATCTCCGATGGATTTATGTGTCTTGCTGGCCCAGCAACAAGACATCAATTGGGAAGAGATCACTCTAGCTGTTTCACGTTATGGGCATTGAGAATGCGCCTTTCCTTGAGAGATTGCTTGTATCGGATCTACAAGGTCTGACAAAAATCAGGGTCATTGACGCGCCGAAATTGACAGTGTTGGTGTACTCATCTGCCAAATTCTCCGAAATCTTTATTGGATCCGTAATCGTTCAGGTACAACACTCATCTTCTTCTCCGTCTTCTTGAAATTCACATTTTTAAATTTCTTCTTGATGTTTTTACGACTGTCTTCTAGAAAATGATTCCCACAAGCTTGACCCAGTATGCGCATAGTGAATATCTTGGCAATAAAATCTATCGGCCCCAATCTGGATCAAGATGTTGGATTCCTTACATGCTTTCCATGCACGGAGAAGCTGCTCATTGAGGTGAAACTTCTTTCCTATTAGTAGATGGTAATCACAACGTAGCACATTTTTTTTGTAATTTTCCCAAATTACGATGACAAGTGTAGTGTTCAAAACTGCATCTACGCACTGCACCGAAAGAAATGTTTTTAGTATTTTTTTCTCACGTGATCACCTGCATCGTTTTTTTGTTGTACTACTATAGTAGCCTAGGCTAGTCATAGTGGAAAGTAACTTAGACTAGTAACTCTATGGTTACCCTAAGAGCAAATACTACCTCCATCCTGGTTTACTCTTCCTATTTTGTAGTATCAAAATTTGACCATAGATTTAACTAACAAAATGTTAATGCATGTCACTAAGAACTATATCGTTGAATTCGTATTTGAACATAATTTCAAATGGTATAATCTTTAGTGACATGCATTGGCATTTTCTTAGGTAAATCTATGGTCAAACTTTTATACTAAATACGAGTTGGTACAAAAGTGTGCTATAACGGCCCTCCACTATGTAGGCCAAAACACGTGCTAAATTCACTTGTGATGCATTTGGCATCGATGCCCCTCCATTGCTCACCTGGTGCCCCAATCTGGATCACCTACTTTGCTCCAGTGCCAAATTAACTCACGCAATGAAAAAACACTTGCGTGGGAGAGAGAGAGGACCAAGGCAATAAAAAACACTTGTTTGGGAGAGTGAGAGGCTGATGTAGTTGTTTTGATTGATTTGGTTATACATGTGGGTCTGTGTGCACAACGGTGCTAGCTCTCTCACATCGCGAGAGCGGTGCCAAAATCTTTTGATTTGACATTGATGCGTATTATGTGGCATACTTTTGGGAAATATGGCATCAGCCACATAGTGGAAGGCAACAAATGATAGTGACTGCAGACGGTGAGGCTGACTATGGTATGCCAAACACGGCGCCTATACTGAGGTGTCATCTCCGGCGCAGGGTCTTGTCACTTCACTGTGAGGAGTAGCACGTAATAATTTGACCAACGGGTAGTACAGTGCTACTACATTGGTAGTACTACTACTAGTACTACTAGCACCACCGTCTGGATTTAGTAGTACTACCACGTCCATCTGGATTTTAGTATTTGACTAGCAATATCTAGTAATGCATGTCACAAAAAATGTACTACTCCCTCTGTAAATAAATACATGGTGTATTGTTTTATTCCTATCGGTGAGAGAACTTAATGTCTTTTTGCTAACTAATAGGATTACATGCAATGAACTAACCACTGCATGTGATGTTTGGTAGTCTCAAGTCAATGGAAGCATGCACGACCCACATCTCTCATTGGTTAATATGTCATGAAATAAGAAACAAGGAGTTAATGTACCGTACCTAAGTGTTTTGGGATTATTTGGTTTTTAAAAGGTGACTTACACAACATTTTTGGTTACATGCATTAACATTTTATTAGTTAAATCAAAGGTCAAAACTTGGCGCAAAATGCAAAAGGGACCAATAAACCAGTAAACATCAAATTTCTCTCGTTTGGCCCCAACTAGAGGTCCGGTGAGATGACTATACTGCCCCCGCACGGAAGGGGGCGCAGCTTCATTGACTTACTGCACCTGCCTTTGGGTGCATGACACGTGGGCCCAACGGGTGGCTGGCCCACCTGTCATACAGCCAAAGGAAGGTGTAGTAGAGGGCCGAGGAGTAGATGGCCAACACGCACGTGAATTCAACGCAGTCTGCGCTTCTCATATAAAGGCTCCCCGCCAGTCCAATCTAGTACGAAATCCTACGCACCTACGCACGCTAACCAAGGGCAAGAGTGATCACTCCAATCGCAAGATCAGTTGACTAGAAGCTAAGCTAGACCCATGGAGGCGATGAGCGCGACCATCAGCCGACTGTGCCAGATGGTCCACGATGCCGGCCTATGGCCCGGCACCGAGGAACGTCTCCAGGTAGTGCTTGAGGCCGCCAGGGCGAGGGGCCGCTTGGACGACAGCTTCGTCTCCTTGTTCGACGAGGTCCTTGTTGGCTTCCTCGACAAGTTCACCATCGTCAAGAAGCTCGTGGACGACCTTGACGTACACGTCCAGCCCACGCACCCTGGCTCTGCGATGCCCGCCATCCTCAACGGCCACTATGGTGACAACCTCTTCGACGCACTGGTGGCCCTGCGACTACCCGTCGTCGCGCTGGAGAATGTCTACCTCGAGGTCGCGCTCGCCGTGTAGAGCCTGGCGCAGCAAGACACCATCAACATAATCACCCACGTCTACGCGCAAATCGTCCATATGGACTACTACATGCAAGAGGAGGACGATAGGATGCTGGCCTTCTTGGACCGCAGGGCAACCTTGGATGGCATTGTTCAGAAGCACGTTGAGCTTTCCACCAACGCCGCTGCTCCTCACAGGTCGGTTGGTGACCCGGCGCACTAGGGCGTGAGGATGTCGTTGATGGATCCGTATGTATTTTTATCTTTCCATCAAATCCATGTAGTAGTATATGGTACTACTAGTAATTATCTTACCTTTTGCATCAACTTCATAATTTTCGTACGTACTCCATGCATGAACCGCGCCAAAACCAAACTTCTCATTACTCTAGGGAAAATCATTATTTCTATCTATCGGTCGCGCCATGGAGCAGAACCAAATTTCACAAGTTACAAGTTCAAAAGGAAAAGCCTGCCGTGTTCGAGTTGCACCCCCACACGGTTGGTCCGGCACACCGCTCAAGGGGGAATGCGTGCTGTGTTGCATTTTCACTTACAAGTGGGACCACAGTTGAGCAAACCGACTATCGGCAAACCCCCACCCCGCTCACCGTGTGATGGCTGAGAAAACAGAAGGGAGAAGAGATGGCTGTAGCACGGACTCCAAGAAAATTGGTGTTGGATGGGACTCGTGTGGGTGGCTTGTGCCGTACTTCTAGATGTGAATGCTAGTTATAGCCCATGCCACCCCACTATATCGAGCCTATATCGAGGTGCTAATTACGTAGAACAAACTTCCCGGAGTCTGTGCTCATTCCTCCTCTATCTCTCTTCTCAGCCAGCCAGCAGACGCGCGGAGCCCATCGTCTGTTTGCTCATATGCGGTCCCACATGTCAGTGAAAACGCAAGAGGACCCACTGAACCTGCACATCTTTCACCTCGATGTGCTGGTGATGAAAAACAAATCCAATAAAGATCTTCGGTGGCCGCTTGTGGAGTTACTCAAGAGTAGTAAGATTCTATTTACAGTTTAACCCAAGATGCACATCACGTGGCTTCAACTACCACTCTATTTTCTTGCATGACACAACCTGGATGTTGGATGTCCCACGTGTCGGCAAAAGGAGGAAGAAATTGACCAAATCTTTGGTTGTGCTCTCGGATTAGACTAGTTGTGCTATTTTAAAATTTTATTGTGTAGAATGGATGCAAGTTTTGGTATTGGGAAGAAGAGTACATCGATATATTGCTAGAGCACAATATAGTAGATGTTCTAGCACTTTTAGCTAGCATAGAGGCTAGAGATGGGACTAGTGCACTTGTTGATAGAATAGAGGCTAGACATGAGACTAGATGCAAGGAAGCAACGTCTACTTCTTTACACTCGAAGAAGAAAGAAGCACGCAAGATCGAGCCTCCGCAGATCAACAACGAATGCATCAAGAAGGCACGAATCCAACTTACAGGAGCAGTTATGGAAGTTGGATATCTTCTAAAATGTATTCTTGTGGTTCTTGTTTTCTTTGATCTTGCTTTTCTAGTCAAATTTTGGTGTTGTATTTCCATGTACCAAAAATCAATGATGAAAAAAAGATATGTGTTTGCAAAGAAAAATGTACGCGGCCGGGATGCGTCCGCGCGTTGAGCGCAGGGCCACCGCATCCGAGAAATGGCCCGGACACGACCCCATTGCCCTACCCAAATGGACAGAATCCGGGTAAAACGGAGGTCCGTTTGGGGTCGTGCGTTGGAGTTGGCCTTACAAGTGGGACCGCAGTTGAGGAAACCGACTATCGGCAAACCCCCACCTCGCCCGCCGCGCGATTTGCTGAGTTAGAGAAATGACGAGGTTAAAGATATAGCTGTAGCATGGACTCCAAGAAATATGGTGTCAGATGGAAGTCATGCTGGTGGCGTGTGCCTTACTCCTGGACGTGAATGCTTGTTCTGGCCCATGCCACCCTACTACTATATAGTATTAGTATCAATGATTCGAGGTGCTGGTTATGTACAACGAACACATTAACCTATGGCCCACCTCAAACCGTGGCCAAATTTCCTGGAGTCTGTGCTAGGTTAAAAAGTGTTTCTTTGTGAGGGTGGGTGACTGGTCTCAAGTTTAAAACTTGTTGTATTACATACACGTAGACATAGAGATAGTGCAGCAGTTCTGAAAGTTTGAACCCAAACTTCAGAATGCAATTTCTACTGGACTCATCCGAGGACCTAGGATGATGGGATTCGCAGCTACAGTAAAAACACCCGCCTGATGCGTGAAGCATGTGAAGCTAGTACAAATAGTGTACTATTGTTTATTGGCCTCATCCAATAAATTGTTGCAATGCACGTACAATTATGTATTCGAAAAATAGTTTTTTGCCTCGTCGCAGCACCCACTCAGAGAAGTAGCTCGAAATCCATTCATAAATTTAGTAAGTTTATCACATGCATATCATTTTATTACATACAACAGGTTATCAACCCTCAACGACAACAAAGATACATTATAAATACTTAAGTTTTCATCACACAACAAATAACAAGCAATTAAATGAACTTCAACTCAACCAATCCTCAATGTTGGAAACGCTTGCTTTGAACCACAAGTGATTCTCTGGGAAGGGCCATCTACTATCAATCTTGAGACCAATGCAGGACTGATCATCCAGGCTGAAGCGGCCTAATATATCATGACCAGGGTAGGGAACCACCGAAATGTCCTAGGCATAGATACAGTTGCTTCTCATAAATGGTAGTAATGTTGTGTCAACAGCAGTTGGATCGCCTTTCACCATCATTGGATAGTTCTGTCCAAGGAAGAGCGAGTTTTCTCCAAGACTATCAATACTGTACCAGGGAGAAGGTGTTGGCGCTAGCACACTAGTATCCATCCCAAATACCATGCAACGGGTGTTGGAATAGGTCCAAAGAGTGCGACCATGGGAGACAACACCTGCATCCTTAGTAGTAACATCAGCAGTGCGCTGTATACAGACAAGAAGGGGTGATCCATAGGAATAAGTTGCCAGGCGCCACTGAGTATATGGGCTCTGCTTGTCCTCATGCTCGTGATCATCACCATCGTCATATCCCCCTTTGTTATAAAAAATTTCAAGTATTGGTGGTGGAATGTTCACAGGACCTTGGAAACACAAGAAGAAGGTTAATTACTAAGGCTGGTTGTAATGGAGAGTATCATATACTAGTATAATGCATATGATACTAGTGTATGAGACTACATCCGTAGTGCATAGTATCATATGTTAGTATCATAGGATAGTCATTTATTGCCATGCATGATACATAGTAGCACATCATTTAATATGATACGGTATCATGATATGATACTCAACCCCCTCTTTCTTCATTTAATTCCATGCCACCTCATCAAAACTGCCTAGTTGGTATGCATGATACTACCTATGATACTCTCACTACGAGCAGACTAAAGGGAAACTTGCTAACCCGCATGCATGTGGATGAAACAATTATAATTACGGTGGAAGACAAATGTACCGAAACTATGAGGATCCCATGCAAAACAGTGCCACGAGTGGTGGAATCAAACACAAGACCCTCATATTGAATTGCATCATAGTACACATCCATGTATAGAAACTGATTTTTGAGTAATATCCATCCAGTTGAACCATGAAGGACGGCAACAAGGTTGTCAAAGATAGCAACAATTACATAGTTCATGTAATGCCAAGAGCGGTTGGGAACTCGACAAATTCCTATCTTCCGTAGAAGATAGTCACCATGATCGTATTTGAACGTGCGTAGAATACCGGTGTGCTCAACCTTTGGGCAGTCTAAGATTTTTGGAAGTGGAACCCGGTGACGAGTGTACACATTCACAAGTTCCCACTCATAGTTGTACACAATATAAACAACCCAATCTCCATTTACACCTGCCCAAGCCTTGCCCTCAAGCGATGGCATCTTAACATCATACGTATCATTATCAAGCAACATCAATTTGCACAAGGTAAGGCTTCCCTCATCCCCGCGCCAGTCAGGAGGGTCATGGCGAAGAAGATAGGGGAGATCAAACCGCTCCTGGACCCTTGGGTTCCTTGTAATGATGTTATTAGTTGAGTCAAGATTGGTCTTGAATGAACCTTCCATGCTAGCCGAGGTGATGACATCGCACCGATCAATGAGTTCCTCCACCACATTATCTTTCAGATCGGGGCAAGAATAACGGGGTCGTTTTCTGGGTGTTCCCTCCATGGAGAAGACGATCGAACAATGGCAGAAGGAAGGGTGAAGGCAAATGGAGGAGGGAGGAAGACCGTGTGACAGTAGTTCCAAATCAAGAGGAAACCTGCGCTCTGCGCTCTCCTGGCCTTGGTCATCATTGCTCACGTCAGCTGAGCCTCGTGAGGTAGACCTTGCATAGAACTCTCCGCTCCTCGGGAACCAGCCTGAAGAGGCCGATCCCCTCGGGGGTCTTGGCGTCATCCCCCTCACGAGGCTTCGCCCCTCGCGAGGGTCTTGTGCTGTTGATGTTGAAGCTGGGCCATACCAGGCCGTCGATGGATCCACGTGGTGGGCCGCAGGCAGGCAGGGCTAGATACCCCCATATCCAGAACGCCGACAGTAGCAACCGGGCCCAAGGCGCACTCGGACGTGGCTTCCAGGCGAAGCCAAAGGGCTGGTGCGGAGTGCCGCAGGCCCTAACTACTTGCGGCCTTGATGACGCGTGGCTATTGATGGGACGTGGGCGACTGCACTTCACCATGCTGCCTCGGCAACTATTCGATTGGACAGAACGATGCGGCATGCAGAAGATCATGATGGCATGAGGTCGTGGAGGCCGACGGTTGGCCTCCCCTGACTAGAAATGTGAGGGAGGGGCAAAGCCCCCCGCCGATCTCTCCTTCGTCTTGCTTTTGCCTGCTTCTTCTCTTCTTCATCTTGTTCCCATGGCATCGCCGAGGAGGTTTTTAGCAGCCGAGAAGGGAAAGGCTTCCAAGGAGGGGCCAGCCTCTCCACCTCCCAAGAGGGGCCGCGACCATCCTCGCAAGCATCCCGCAACCTTAACTAGAGGAGGAAAGTCTTCAAAGCCTCCCAAAGCACCGAAAAAGAAACATGAGACTGGATCCGAAGAAGATAATGAGGAGATTCCCTCTGCTCACTGTCAGCCTGAAGATGAATTGGTCAAAAATGCCCTAACCATCTTCTAGGATGGTAATCCTAAAAAGGGTGACCGTGGCAGGGAAAAGAATACCATGGGTGAAATGTTTGATCCAGAAAGTTACAGAACTCCGCCAAAGGGTGAATAAACTACTGAATGCAACAATATGCTTCAAAGGATTCGCCGCCACTGGGCAACAAAATGATACAATTATGAAAAGGTTTGCAAGAACTACCAGATTTTGTTTGCCTTCACACCACCATGGAATGAATGCATTGCGGAAAACTGCATTGGCCCGATGATGAAAAAATCAGACCACAACAGCCTTCGAATGCTCATCCCCACTCCCTCAAAACCATCGCTGATTTTCCCGTGGAAGCGGCTAAGAGGGCGAAGGCCAAAGCCAAGCATGATGCTAGGGAAGCAAAGAAAAACCAAGTTGAAGCGAAAAACATCCCGCCGACTCAGCAAGACATCCAGAATAAGAAGTATCGTGCTTCTGCCTCCAAGGGAAGCGAGTCCAGGAAATCTGTTTTTGCTCCCCGAAAGAAAACCATCATGGGGAAATCAAAGAAGGCCATTTCTAACTCGTCTGATGAATCTGTCGGCATTCTGGGAACGAGGGTCCCCAGACTTGCCTACCTACGGCATGGCTCAGGTGGTGGCCCAGTACGACCCATCTTCATCAGCACAAGACTCAAGACCCTCGCGAGGGGCCAAGCCTCGCGGGGCGGACGACACAAGACTTCCTCAGGTACGGTCTCGCCAGACAGGCTCGCGAGGAGGCGGTGAGATACAGGCAGGGTACCTCGCGAGGTGCTCATGATGCAAGCCACGATGATCGAGGCCAGGAGGGCGCCAGCCCGCGCAGTGTCCTCGTTTCCTCTTTGGTGCAAAGGGGGCAAGCACATGCGTGGAGTACCGAGGCATCAGGCAAAGGTTGCCTTTTCAGTGCAACGAGACCAAGACCAGCAGAGCGGCGGGACGGAGGTCACCGTGGAGCCCAAGACGGTGTCATCGCTAGTGCCTTTGGTAGCCAAAGAACAACTTTAGTCAGGATAACTTGTACTAGATGTTCCCCTTCGAAATAGCCGTTGTTGGTGCCCTTCCCACTCAATATTTGGGAAGAGGCCCAAGGCCTCTATATATAGGGATAGCCACCACAGAATAGGGGCATCTTGTTCGACATCCAAGAGGCGATCGAACTCACCCAAGCAGTTCATCGCACCAGTTCAAGAACACCTCTCGCGAGGCTGTTCTTCCCTTGTACTGTTCATCATCAGCCCCTGAGGCAATCCACCACACCACACACTAGAGTAGGGTATTACACCACAACGGTGGCCCGAACCAGTATAAATCTCGTGTCCCTTGTGTTGTTCATCGTTTTAGCTTAGATCTCACGAGGTGATTGGACGTAGGTCGGTAGGGGAAAGATCTTCATGCGCACCCCAGAGTTCAAACCTTAAGGGTCTGCCGGAACCCAACATCCGACATTTCTCGCGCCAGGTAGGGGTGCGCTGGAATCTTCCTTCTTTCGTCCTACGCTCCGCCCCTTCACCGCCTCCATGTCCGGTGACCCGACGGCCAACTCCGACCGCTGGGCGGCATGGCCCGCCCATGCAGTGCCGTCTGCCCAAGGTGACCTCAGCCCTGCACCTTAGGTAGCCCGCGCCCCGCAATATGTTGTGGGGCGCGGGCGACGCAGTCTTGCGTCCCCTGCCCTCACTCCACGGCAAGTACGATCGGCGGCAAGGGCCTCAAGCCACGCTGCGGCCACGACACCGCACACCCGGCGGGAGCAGGCAAACATGAAGGCCGCGCTCACGGTGGCGCGAGAGCTGCTGTGGTGCAGACTGCAAGAAAGCGGCCGCGACGTGTTGCTGGAGCGTGTTGCTGAGCTCTTGGATGCCGCTGCGTCAGGAGCTCCCTCGTTCTGCGTCCAGCTTCCACCCCAGGCCCCGGGTGGATCACGAGGCGGACCGATCCGCGCACACGCGCCCCCAGGCACACCTCAAGGCTTCGTCAACAAGGGCCTGGTCCTCAGCATTGGGCAACAAGCTGCGCCGGCACTGATACGTCCATTTTGCATCATGCTTTTATGTCAATATTTATTGCATTATGAGCTGTTATTTCACGTTATGTTATAATACTTATGGCTATTCTCTCTTATTTTACAAGGTTTACATGAAGGGGGAGAATGCCGGCAGCTGGAATTCTGGGCTGGAAAAGGAGCAAATATTGAAGGACTATTCTGCGCAACTCCAAAAGTCCTCAAACTCCATGAAATACCTTAAAATAAATAAAGAAAAATTGTCGCCAAAGATGAAGGCCAGGGGGCCCACACCCTGCTCACGAGGGTGGGGGGCGCCCCCCTGGGCGCGCCCCCTACCTCGTGGCCCCCTGGCGGCTCTCCGACGTCCATCTTCTCCTATATGAAGTCTTTCGATGAGAAAAAATAGGGGAGAACCTTTCGGGACGAGACTCCGCCGCCACGAGGCGGAACCTTGGCGGAACCAATCTAGGGCTCCGGCAGAGCTGTTCTGCTGGGGACACTTCCCTCCGGGAGGGGGAAATCATCACCATCGTCATCACCAATGCGCCTCTCATCGGGAGAGGGCAATCTCCATCAACATATTCACCAGGACCATCTCATCTCCAAACCCTAGTTCATCTCTTGTATCCAATTCTTGTCTCCAAGTCCGGGATTGGTGCTAGTAGGTTACTAGTAGTGTTGATTACTCCTTGTAGTTGATGCTAGTTGGTTTATTTGGTGGAAGATCATATGTTCAGATCCTTTATGCACATTATTACCCCTCTGATTATGAACATGAATATGCTTTGTGAGTAATTACGTTTGTTCCTGAGGACAAGGGATAAGTCTTGCTATTAGTAGTCATGTGAATTTGGTATTCGTTCGATATTTTGATAAGATGTATGTTGTCTAACCTCTAGTGGTGTTATGTGAACGTCGACTACATAACACTTCACCATTATTTGGGCCTAGAGGAAGGCATTGGGAAGTAATAAGTAGATGATGGGTTGCTAGAGTGACAGAAGCTTAAACCCTAGTTTATGCGTTGCTTCGTAAGTGGCTGATTTGGATCCATATGTTTCATGCTATGGTTAGGTTTACCTTACTACTTTTGTTGTAGTTGCGGATGCTTGCAATAGAGGTTAATCATAAGTGGGATGCTTTTCCAAGTAAGGGCAGTACCCAAGCACCGGTCCACCCACATATCAAATTATCAAAGTACCGAACGCGAATCATATGAGCGTGATGAAAACTAGCTTGACGATATTCCCATGTGTCCTCGGGAGCGCTTTTCCTATTATAAGAGTTTGTCCAGGATTGCGTTTGCTAAAAAAAGGATTGGGACACCTTGCTGCACTTTATTTACTTTTGTTACTTGTTGCTCGTTACAATTTATCTTATCACAAAACTATATGTTACCACTTATTTCAGTACTTGTACAGAATACCTTGCTGAAAACTGCTTATTATTTTCTTCTGCTCCTCGTTGGGTTCGACACTCTTAACTATCGAAAGGACTACGATAGATCCCTTATACTTGTGGGTCATCAATACTCTTTTCTGGCGCCGTTGCCGGGGAGTGAAGTGCCTTTGGTAGGTGGAATTTGGTAAGGAAAAATTTATTTAGTGTGCTGAAATTTTCTGTCACTTGTTACTATGGAAAGTAATTGTTTGAGGGGCTTGTTCGGGGTATCTTCACCCCGTCCAGTTGAGCCAAGAGTTGATCCTCAACCTACTGAACCTATTGAACCTACTGAAAATGAAACTCCTTTTGAAATTCCTTTGGGTATGATGGAAAAACTGCTAGCTAACACTTTTGCAGGAGATGGAACAAAGCATCCTGACGAACATCTACGCTATGTGGATGATATTTGTGGACTATTTAAGCTTGCAGGTATACCCGATGATGTTGTTAAGAAGAAGGCTTTCCCTTTATCTTTGGAGGGAGACGCATTGACATGGTATAGGCTATGTGATGATATGAGATCATGGAACTATAAAAGATTGAAATTGGAATTTCATCAAAAGTATTACCCTGTGCATCTTGTTCATCGTGATCACAATTATATATATAATTTTTGGCTTCGCGAAGGAGAAAGCATCGCTCAAGCTTGGGGGAGGCTTAAATCAATGTTATATTCATGCCCCAATCATGAGCTCGCCAAAGAAGTAATTATGCAAAGTTTTTATGCTCGGCTTTCTGGTAACAATCGCTCCATGCTCGATAATTGTTGTGCTGGCTCTTTTATGATGAAGCCTATTGAATTTAGATGGAATTTATTGGATAGAATTAAACGCAACTCTGAAGATTGGGACCTCGACGAAGGTAAGGAGTCAGGTATGACACCTAATTTTGATTGTGTTAAATCTTTTATGGATACCGATATTTTCCGTAAGTTTAGCACTAAATATGGACTTGACTCTGAGATAGTAGCTTCTTACTGTGAATCTTTTGCTACTTATGTTGATCTCCCCAAGGAGAAGTGGTTTAAATATCATCCTCCCATAGAAGTAAAAGTAGCTGCACCTGTTAAAGTTGAAGAAGAGACTGTCACTTACAATGATCCTATTGTTCCTACTTCTTATGTTGAGAAACCACCTTTCCCTGTTAGAATGAAGGATCATTCTAAAGCTTCAACTATTGTTCGTAAAAGCAATACTAGAACTTATACACCTCCTGGGCAAGTCAAAGTAGAACCTAATATTGCTATTGTTAAAGATCTCTTGTCTAATAATATTGATGGGCATGTTATTCAATTCTCTGGTGAAACTCCTAGAATTGCTAAACCCTGTGATATGGATAAACATAGACCTGTGGTAGGCGTGCCCGTTATTTCTCTTAAAATAGGAGATCATTGTTATCATGGCTTATGTGATATGGGTGCTAGTGCTAGTGTTATACCCACTGACTTATACAAAGAAATTATGCATGATATTGCACCGGCTGAGTTAGAAGAAATTGATGTCACAATTAAACTTGCCAATAGAGATACTTTTTCACCAGTGGGAATTGTTAGAGATGTTGAAGTCTTGTGTGGGAAAACCAAATATCCCGCTGATTTTCTTGGTCTTGGTTCTCCACAAGATAGCTTTTGTCCCATTATATTTGGTAGACACTTCTTGAATATTGTTAATGCTAAGATAGACTGCGAAAAGAATGTTGTTACTATTGGCTTGGATGATATGGATCATGAGTTTAATTTCTCTAAATTTAGTAAACAACATCGTGAGGAAGAATTGCCTAGTAAGGATGAAATTATTGGTCTTGCTTCTATTGTTGTACCTCCTAGTGATCCTTTAGAACACTATTTTCTAGACCATGAAAATGATATGTTCATGAATGAAAGATGGGAAATAGATGAAGTATTCTTTAAACAGGAACCTATTCTGCAACACAATTTGCCTGTTGAAATCCTAGGGGATCCTCCTCCACCCAAGGGTGATCCCGTGTTTGAGCTTAAACCGTTGCCCGATAATCTTAAATATGCTTATCTTGACGAAAAGAAAATATATCCTGTCATTATTAGTGCTAACCTTTCAGAGCATGAAGAAGAAATATTATTGAAAACTCTGAAAAAGCACCGTGCTGCTATTGGATATACTCTGGATGATCTTAAGGGCATCAGTCCCACTCTATGTCAACATAAAATAAATTTGGAAGCTGATGCCAAACCAGTTCGTGATCCTCAACGATGTTTCAATCCTAAAATGAAAGAAGTGGTAAGAAAGGAAATACTCAAGCTTCTGGAGGCAGGTATAATTTATCCCGTTGCTGATAGTCAGTGGGTAAGTCTTGTCCATTGTGTCCCTAAGAAGGGAGGTATTACTGTTGTCCCTAATGACATAGATGAATTGATTCCGCAAAGAATTATCACAGGTTATAGGATGGTAGTTGATTTCCGCAAATTAAATAAGGCTACTAAGAAAGATCATTACCCCTTACCTTTTATTGATCAAATGCTAGAAAGATTATGCAAACATACACACTATTGCTTTCTAGATGGTTATTCCGGTTTTTCTCAAATACCTGTGTCGGCTAAGGACCAACCAAAGACTACTTTTACATGCCCTTTTGGTACTTTTGCTTAGACGTATGCCTTTTGGTTTATGTAATGCACCTGCTACCTTTCAAAGATGCATGATGGCTATATTCTCTGACTTTTGCGAGAAAATTTGTGAGGTTTTCGTGGACGACTTTTCCATCTATGGTTCCTCTTTTGATGATTGCTTGAGCAATCTGGCTCGAGTTTTGCAGAGATGTGAAGAAACTAATCTTGTCTTGAATTGGGAAAAGTGCCACTTTATGGTTAATGAAGGTATTGTCTTGGGGCACAAAGTTTCTGAAAGAGGTATTGAAGTTGATAAAGCCAAGGTTGATGCTATTGAAAAGATGCCATGTCCCAGGGACATCAAAGGTATAAGAAGCTTCCTTGGTCACGCTGGATTTTATAGGAGGTTCATTAAGGACTTCTCAAAAATCTCTCGGCCGCTGACTAATTTATTACAAAAAGATGTACCATTTGTCTTTTATGATGATTGCGTAGAAGCATTTGAAATACTTAAGAAAGCATTAGTCTCTGCACCTGTTGTTCAGCCACCTGATTGGAATTTACCTTTTGAAATTATGTGTGATGCTAGTGATTATGCTGTAGGTGCTGTTCTAGGGCAAAGAGTTTATAAGAAATTAAATGTTATCCATTATGCTAGTAAGACTCTAGACAATGCTCAAAGAAATTATGCTACTACCAAAAAAGAACTTTTAGCAGTTGTATTTGCTTGTGATAAATTCAGACCCTATATTGTTGATTCTAAAGTTACTATTCACACAGATCATGCTGCTATTAAATATCTTATGGAAAAGAAAGATGCAAAACCTAGACTTATTAGATGGGTTCTCCTGCTGCAAGAATTTGATTTACATATGGTTGATAGAAAAGGAGCTGAGAACCCCGTTGCAGACAACTTGTCTAGGTTAGAGAATGTTCTTGATGACCCACTACCTATTGATGATAGCTTTCCTGATGAACAATTAAATGTCATAAGCACTTCTCGTAGCACTCCATGGTATGCTGATTATGCTAATTACATTGTTGCTAAATTTATACCGCCTAGCTTCACATACCAACAAAAGAAAAAGTTTTTCTATGACTTGCGACATTACTTTTGGGATGACCCACATCTTTGTAAAGGAGTAGATGGTGTTATTAGACGTTGTGTACCTAAGCACGAACAGGAACAAATCCTATGCAAGTGTCACTCCGAAGCTTATGGTGGACACCATGCTGGAGATAGAACTTCACATAAGGTATTGCAATCCGGTTTTTATTGGCCTACTCTCTTCAGGGATGCCCATAAGTTTGTTTTGTCTTGCGATGAATGTCAAAGAATTGGTAATATTAGTAGATGTCAAGAAATGCCTATGAATTATTCACTTGTTATTAAACCATTTGATGTTTGGGGCTTTGATTATATGGGACCTTTTCCTGCCTCTAATGGATATACACATATTTTAGTTGATGTTGATTACGTTACTAAGTGGGTGGAGGCTATTCCAACTAGTAGTGTTGATCATAACACTTCTATTAAAATGCTTAAGGAAGTTATTTTTCCGAGGTTTGGAGTCCCTAGATATTTAATGGCTGATGGTGGTTCACACTTTATTCATGGTGCTTTCTGTAAGATGCTTGCTAAATACGACGTTAATCATAGAATTGCATCTCCATATCACCCGCAATCTAGTGGTCAGGTAGAATTGAGCAATAGAGAGCTCAAATTAATTTTGCAAAAGACTGTCAATAGGTCTAGAAAGAATTAGTCCAAGAAACTTGATGATGCATTATGGGCCTATAGAACTGCATACAAAAATCCTATGGGTATGTCTCCGTATAAAATGGTTTATGGAAAAGCTTGTCACTTACCTCTCGAACTAGAACATAAGGCATACTGGGCTATTAAAGAGCTCAACTATGATTTCAAACTTGCCGGTGAGAAGAGGTTATTTGATATTAGCTCACTTGATGAATGGAGAACCCAAGCTTATGAAAATGCCAAGTTGTTTAAAGAAAAGGTTAAAAGATGGCATGACAAAAGAATACAAAAGCGTGAGTTTAATGTAGGTGATTATGTATTGCTATACAACTCTCGTTTAAGATTTTTTGCAGGAAAACTTCTCTCCAAATGGGAAGGTCCTTACGTTATCGAGGAGGTCTATCGTTCCGGTGCTATAAAAATCAACAACTTCGCAGGCACAAATCCGAAGGTGGTAAACGGTCAAAGGATCAAACACTATATCTCAGGTAATCCTATAAATGTTGAAACTAATATTATTGAAACCGTAACCCCAGAGGAGTACATAAGGGACACTTTTCAGAATGTTCCAGACTCCGAAAAGGAATAGGTATGTGGTAGGTAAGTAAACTGACTCCAAAACAATTTTAAGGCAATATTTCTCCGTTTTGGAATATTTAGAAAAATAGAAAAATAAGTAGCAGCACGGGGAGGACACGAGGCCTCCACGAGGGTGGAGGGCGCGCCCTACCCCCCTAGGCGTGCACCCTACCTCGTGAGCACCTCGTGTGCCCTCCGGACTCCGTTTCCTTGCATGATACATATTTTGGTCGGTAAAAATTCAATATATATACTCCCGAAGGTTTTGACTCTCGTATCACGCAAATATCCTCTGTTTTCGTTTCGAGCTGTTGATGCTGCAGATTAGAGCAAGATGTCTTCCCAAGATTCTGAGGGAGAGAGCTACATGGCTGATTATATTGCAAATCCCAAGGCATATGGGGATGTGGAGCATTATGGCTGGACCACGGAGGAAGAAGAAGACTATGATCCAAAGAGGAAGGAGGAAACGAGGTCCGACGAAGAGGACTATCCCCTACCTCAACCTGGTGATATGCATGTGGAGTTCAAGAAGTCAAGCGTCCATAAGGTCCAATCTATCCCACCTCGTTTTCTGCAGGATAGCAAGGCAGCACTATGCAAAAAGATAATGAAACGTGAGCTCGAGAATGAGGATCTGAGGGATGAAAATTTTAGCCTCAGACGCAAGCTAGAGAAGAAAAACGCAACAAGTCCATCATCATCAACACCTCCACCGCCAACAACAAAGAAGGAGACATAATCACATGGGTATGGGCACTCCCTTTGGCAACTGCCAAGCTTGGGGGAGGTGCCCTAGTATCGTATCACCATCACAACTCCTATCTTTACCGTTTTTCTTAGTTCGATCCTATTAGCAGTATCTTGATTTAGTAGAATAAAGTCATGTCATGATCTAGTTTTGAGTTTTGCTTTATGATCTTTCTTTTGTAATCGAGTCTGTGAGCTATATAATAAAGATTAGTGTTGAGTCAAGGGCTTGATTATTTTGCCATGATCTTGGGTGATTAGAAGAAAAAGAATAAAAAGAATCAAAGAGTTCATATTGATCTTAGTGAAAGTAATGACTTCACATAGAAAGAGTATGATGATTAAAAGTTGTTGGGAGTTGGCAAATATAGCTTTGGTCATCATTGCAATTAATAGGAAGTAATAAGGAAAGAGAGGTTTCACATATAGATATATTATCATTGACATCTTTTATGATTGGGAGCACTCATTAAAATATGACATGCTAAAGAGTTGATGTTGGACAAGGAAGACAACATCATGAGTTATGTTTTCTTACATCTGAGATAAAGTATGTTGTCATGGATCCTCTACCGTGTTGAGCTTTCCTTTCCCCCTCATGCTAGCCAAATTCTCAGCACTAAGTAGAAATACTACTTGTGCTTCCAAATACCCTTAAACCAGTTTTGCCATGAGAGTCCACCATATCTACCTATGGATTGAGTAAAATCCTTCAAGTAAGTTGTCATCGGTGCAAGCAATAAAAATTGCTCTTTAAATATGCATGATTTATTAGTGTAGAGAAATAAGCTTTGTACGAACTTGTTGTGGACGCAATAAAAGCGACGGACTGCATAATAAAGGTTCACATACAAGGGACAATATAAAGTGACGTTATTTTGCATTAAGATTTTGTGCATCAACCCTAAACTTGCATGACAACCTCTGCTTCCCTCTGCGAAGGGCCTATCTTTTATTATTATCCTCTACCTTATGCAAGAGTCACGGTGATCTTCACCTTTCCTTTTTCATTTTATCCTTTGGCAAGCTCAGCATGTTGGAAAGAACATGATATATATATCTAATTGGATGTGGGGGAGCATGAATTGTTATTGTTGACATTACCCTTGAGGTAAAAGGTTGTGGGGCAAAGCTATAAGCCCCTATCTTTCTCTGTGTCCGATTAAAACTCCGTAACCACAAGTATTGCGTGGGTGTTAGCAATTATGAAGGATTAAGTGATAGTTGAGTATGTGGACTTGCTTTTAAGCTCTGACATAGACTCTTTGCAATGTTATGATAAATTGCTATTGTTCAATGACTGAGGGTATAATTTGTTGGTGCCCAATAAGGTTTCTAATTCATACTTTGGCTTTGTAAAAAGATCATCACTTGAACATGAGTAATCATATGACAAAATCTATTTATGTTGCTGTTATGAAATAATCATGATGCCTTCATGTCCGTATTTTATTTTTTATCGACGCCTCTACATCTAAACATGAGGACATATTTATTGTTATCGGCTTTTCGCTTGAGGACAAGCGAGGTCTAAGCTTGGGGGAGTTGATACGTCCATTTTGCATCATGATTTTATGTCAATATTTAGTGCATTATGGGTTGTTATTTCACGTTATGTTATAATACTTATGGCTATTCTCTCTTATTTTACAAGGTTTACATGAAGAGGGAGAATGCCGGCAGCTGGAATTCTGGGCTGGAAAAGGAGCAAATATTGAAGGACTATTTTGCGCAACTCGAAAAGTCCTGAAACTCCATGGAATACCTTAAAATAAATAAAGAAAAATCGTCGCCAAAGATGAAGGCCAGGGGGCCCACACCCTGCTCACGAGGGTGGGGGCGCGCCCCCTTGGGCGCGCCCCCTACCTTGTGGCCCCCCTAGTGGCTCTCCGACCTCCATCTTCTCCTATATGAAGTCTTTCGATGATAAACAAATAGGGGAGAACCTTTTGGGACGAGACTCCGCCGCCACGAGGCGGAACCTTGGCGGAACCAATCTAGGGCTCCGGCAGAGCTGTTCTGCCAGGGACACTTCCCTCCGGGAGGGGGAAATCATCACCATCGTCATCACCAACGCTCCTCTCATCGGGAGAGGGCAATATCCATCAACATCTTCACCATAACCATCTCATCTCCAAACCCTAGTTCATCTCTTGTATCCAATTCTTGTCTCCAAGTCCGGGATTGGTGCTAGTAGGTTACTAGTAGTGTTGATTACTCCTTGTAGTTGATGCTAGTTGGTTTATTTGGTGGAAGATCATATGTTCAGATCCTTTATGCACATTATTACCCCTCTGATTTTGAACATGAATATGCTTTTTGAGTAATTACGTTTGTTCCTGAGGACAAGGGAGAAGTCTTGCTATTAGTAGTCATTTGAATTTGGTATTCGTTCGATATTTTGATAAGATGTATGTTGTCTAACCTCTAGTGGTGTTATGTGAACGTCGACTACATAACACTTCACCATTATTTGGGCCTAGAGGAAGGCATTGGGAAGTAATAAGTAGATGATGGGTTGCTAGAGTGACAGAAGCTTAAACCCTAGTTTATGCGTTGCTTCATAAGGGGCTGATTTGGATCCATATGTTTCATGCTATGGTTAGGTTTACCTTAATACTTTTGTTGTAGTTGCGGATGCTTGCAATAGAGGTTAATCATAAGTGGGATGCTTGTCCAAGTAAGGGCAGTACCCAAGCACCGGTCCACCCACATATAAAATTATCAAAGTACCGAACACGAATCATATGAGCGTGATGAAAACTAGCTTGACGATATTCCCATGTGTCCTCGGGAGGGCTTTTCCTATTATAAGAGTTTGTCCAGGCTTGTCCTTTGCTACAAAAAGGATTGGGCCACCTTGCTGCACTTTATTTACTTTTGTTACTTGTTGCTCGTTACAATTTATCTTATCACAAAACTATCTGTTACCACTTATTTCAGTACTTGCAGAGAATACCTTACTGAAAACCGCTTATCATTTCCTTCTGCTCCTCGTTGGGTTCGACACTCTTTCGAAAGGACTACGATAGATCGCCTATACTTGTGGGTCATCAGTCACCACCTCTGGGAAGCGAGGGCATGCGCATCGCTGCCTATGGTCCTGGCGGGCCGCCGCACTACCATCCCCAAGATGGAGCTTCAAGTCAAACTGCATGGCGCGCGGAGCACTACGGCGAGGCCTTTGGGGTGGTGACCCCGGAGGCCTATGTGCCTCGCGTGGTGGATCAAGGGTACGCACTAGAGGAGGACCACGACCCGTTCCTCGGGCCAGGCTGGGAGGAAGAGGCGCCAGGAGCCGAGCTCTTTCAGGAGCCCCACAGAAGCCTCGACAACCGTGCCGGTGGCAGCAACTACCGGGTACCGCTAATTCCTCAGGAGCAAGCTTATGCTAACCATGGGTCGTAGGAGGTTCAGGTCGGTGTAGCGGACGGATGCCCTAGTATGGCAATCTCCCTCCCCTCGGGAGGAGGGCACTAGGGGCAGCAGGAGAGGGGCCGGGAGCCAGGCTCCTCCCCACGATGTGCGGAGCAAGGTGTTCTTTGGAGGTAGGCCCTCTGCCGGGGAGGTGCCCCAGGGCCTGCCTCCGGCAGAGGACTCGTGGTCATCGGGGGAACTGCTGGCGTCCCCTTTTCCCCATTGGCGTCATCCTGGTTTCCGGTCACCGTCTATGGGGTCAAGGGTGGCGCAAGGCGGGGCCCTCATCTGGCGATATGAAGCAAGGCCGGTACCTGTGAAGAAGGCCCAGTGCCTGTGAAGCTCGCCGCCCGTGACACTCTCACGTAATAATGAGTTGGGGTTGTACACGCCCCGGAGTCTCCAGAGAGCCGCCCTCGGGCCTCGGGGGCTCCCTCCCACGTCCAGTGGCAGCACTTAGCTCCGCGCTGGTGAGAAGACGTCAAAGACTAGACTAGGTGCCGGACGCGGCCTTTTGTTCTTGCTTCCTTTCTTGCGATCAAGCTCTCTCATTTCAGATCTAAGTTGAAGTCGAATTTGTGTTTGCGTATGAGGGGAGGGGTGTTGTGTCTTATTCATGTGCTTTCTCGTGCTCCGATTTCTGTTCAAGTTGGAATTCACACTAGCTGCCTCCCTCTTGCGGGCCCCTCGCGAGTAGGGAAGGGCCCAGCCTGTGCGCCGGTCGTCCCGTGGCCAGCGTTCGCTCCAGTAGGGCTCTCGCCGCATGGTTAAACGGGACCCTCATGAGGCCCTTGAATGGACACCACGAGCCCACTCTAGGCTTGCCAAGACGAAGGTAAAACCACGACAACCCACTCATCACGAAAATCATGGCATCGTGCGAGCGCCCATCTGGCGACGATCTCGACAACACGCAGGCAACAATCTTTTTGCATGAGGGGCTTCCCCTCCCAAAATGCTCTCACGACCTTTAGGGCCATGCCCGAGCCTTTTCCTGCGCAGGACAAACAGTAGGAGGAAGCGCGGGATCAATCGGACATATCGCTCACCGCATCCCCCAGGGCATCCTCAGAGGTGTCGCTGGCGCCGCTATCGTCACCGCCAGCTTCTCCATCGCCGTTGTCGGCACCGTCTTCACCACCGTTCACCACGTCGCCTTCGTCAGCAGCAACGATCACCCCGTCGTCATCAGAGGTGAAGGCCCGGACGAGCGCATCCACATTGTCCTCCACCCACCGAGCTAGGTCGCTACGGACGGCCTCAGGCACCGGGGAAATGGCGGCATCGAAGTTGAAGAGGGGGTCGATGTTCTGAAGATGGCTGAAGACGCGGGAGAATGCCCGCGCGAGCAGGCCGCGGCTTCGTTCCTCCACCGGCTAGCGGGACCTCTCAGAGCGGTTCTCCAGATGCGTCACCACATCAGTGAAGAACCGGAGATTGCCGGCATAGTTGGTCACATGCAGCTCCTCGGCAACAGCCTCGCAGATGTTGCCAAAGGCTGCGTTAGCCCTTTCCCCGAGCATCCGGAGCATGGGGCCGTGCATGTGTTCCAACATTTGCCGCTGGCGGATCTCATCCGCATTCCGCTGCGCGACGGCCTCGGCATCATCAACCCGTCATTGAAGAAGGAGCAGTTCGGTGCGGGAGGAGGCCAGCTCAGCCTGCGCCGAGCTCAGTGCGACAGCAGTGGCCTCAGTTCACTGTGTGGCTTCAGCAAACCTAGTCCTGAGGGCAGCAGTCCTGCCTGCGGCTTCAGCCTTGACCAACTCCAGCCTCTCTTCATACTCGCGCTCAAGGCCGGCGCGAGCCTCCGCCACGCGGCGGTCGATCTCCTCCTGGATCCGGGCCTCCCGCGCGCCGACGTCATCCTCCTCCTGGGTGACCTGGCGTTCCCTCATCTCCAACCGTTCCAGATCGAGGTTGCGCTCAGCAGTCTCCAGCGTCAGCGCTTCCTCACGCCTCCGGAGCTCCTCCTCTTCAGCGGGCCCCCTTCAGCAACGCAAGGGCAGCTCGGCGCAGCTCCACCTGCTGCTCCAAGGCGTTGCACCAGTCTTGGAGCTCCCACGCGCGCTCCTCCGCAGCTTCGCGTTGCCCATCTGCCTCCTAAGCCTCCTCAAGGGCCCGGGAGCAGGCCTCCGGAGAGGCCGCCAGGGATGCCTCGGCCTTGGCATTTTTGAGATCACGCTGGTGGCGCGCGAGACCAACAGCTGCCTTCAGCTTGCGCTGCTCGTCGACCAGCCTCAAGCCTTCAGCTTCGAGACGCACGTCTTCAACCGCCAGCTCTGTGTGGAGTTGGCTCACTGCATCGGCTGCCCTTTGGAGGAACTCTTGGCAGACAGCGCTGCGCTCCTGCGCATGCTCAAGCACGTCGTCAACACCATCCTCCGCCATCGACACTGGCGGAGGGCCTTGGAGTGGTTCACCCCCTCTCGGCAGGGGGCTGGGGCTGGCGCCCCTGTGATCGCCGGGCGGGCCCCGCAAGGGACCCAACCAGGCATCAACCCACCTCCCGCTGAGGACCCGAAGATCGACTTCAGCCACTCGCCGCCTATGATCAGTGGAGGAGCTCGGGGCAAGATAGTTGTGCCCAAGGAGAACTCACGAGGGAAGAGCGGCGCGTCGACAGGATCAAGGCGCGCCACAGGCCGGCCTGCCTTTCCAGCCAAGCTTGCACCAAGGGCGGCACGCAGGCTCGGGGCAATTAAGGTTGGTGACGGTGGAGAAACCTGAGGAAGAGGCTCCTCAGCAGGCCCCGCGGGCTCATCAGAGGGGATCCTGAAAGGCCGCGGTTAGCAAAGGGAGTGGCAAATAAGGAACTATAAGAAGGAGGGACTTACTCGTCCATGGCGAAGTACTTCCTATGCTTCAATGGGCGGTACGGGCGATCATCACCACCGGAAGCCTCCTTCCTCTTGCGAAGGGCCTCGAAATCTATGCGGAACTGGCCCAAGCTCGCGACGTGAGGGACGGCGCGCGGCATAGGAGCCGAAGCATCAGGACGGCCTACATCAAGGGCGCCAGCCTGAGGGGAGCGATCAGATGCCACCTCTTGGTGGCCTACCGAGGCCTCGGGGGCCTCGGCCTCGGGAGCGGTAGGTCGCGCTCCCTCATCAACCACCACCTCGCAAGGGGTTTTGTAAGCTCCAGAGGATGACGCTTCGGGAGCCCCACGTGACATCAGCACCTCTACATCAGGCCCCCCGGCTCCTGCCAATGCTTGCCTCCCTGCAGCGACTCCTGAGGCAAGGTCGGCGCGGGTGGCTGGGGGAAGGACCACAGCAACCAGGTTCTCGCGGGGCCCCACGAGGCCAGCCAGGCGCAGCCCCCATTTGTCGAAGCGGGGCATCTGCCTCACGAAGTCGAGCCTGTTCGTGCAAAGATACAACATGACGCCTCCATGACGAACGCCTGCCAGGAGAGGGGTCGCCCATCAGGATGTGCAACACCTTATTCAGCGTCTCAGGCGTGAGATCCCCTTCTTGGAGCCTCATACGATCCTGACAACCAGAGTAAGCCCACATTGAACGAGAATGGTGCTGGAGAGGAGCGATGCAACGCTGGAGGAACTCCTTCACCACCCGGGGCACCGTCACCCCGAGCTCCCTCAGCCTCTCGAAACGATGTCAGGTGAAAGCGAGATGGGGGCTCGTAAGCTCCTCGTGATCCCAAGCAGGATTGGGAATAGCAGGCAGCGTCGGGTGCGCGAGCAGGGGGCTGGGCACCCCAACGTCCACATACAGCCACCGCTCCCGGAACCCTCTCACGGAAGGTGGGAGGCCAAAATCGATCCCTGAGGCGGCCATCTCCGGCACGGCCAGGAAGCTCACGCACCCCGAACAATGGGAAGGGTCAGGCAAGCGCACAAAGTAGAAGTGGCACAGGAGGGCAACGGAAGGGGGAATCCCCACCATGGCCTCGCGGACGAAGGCGAAGACAACAAGCAGAGTAATGGATTGGGGGCCAAGATGCATCATGTGGATCTGGTAATGGGAAAGCACCATGTTGAAGAAGGCGGAAAAGGGGGGAACCAGGCCCGCCCACAAGGCGTCAGCAAAGAAACGGACCTCCGTGACGATCCTGTCGAAGGAGGCATGGAACGCGGGCTAGACCGTCGTCTTCCCGGCCTCATTGAAGCTGGAGGCAAGCGTAGAGCAGACCTTCTCCATGGCTTCTAGATTGAGTATGAGCGACTTGTCGATGGCGGGAGCAGCCGCCGGAGGTGTGCTGGTCGAAGGCGCGGGCTTCTTCCCCTTATCCTTTTTCGTTGGCGCCATGGCAATGGAAGGGGAAGAACTCAAGATGGATTAGAAGCAGAAGCAAGTGCTGGAGGAAGAAAAGGGAACAAGAAGCGCGCAGGCTGCGAAGGGAGGATAACTGTGTACAAGCCTCGTGGCCGCCTAGCCAGGCTCAAAATGGGGGGGGGGCGTGGGGAAGCGGAGGCGCCAATGTCCAATCAACCGCCACGCGGTGCCCTAGGCCGCAGGCTGATGGGGCCCACGGTGCTCTGCACTTGCCCCTTCGCTTCTCCGCTAAGCCAAGTCCGAGCGTGCCTTGGGCCTGGGGGCTACTGTTGGCGTTCTGGGAACGGGGGTCCCCAGACTTGCCTGCCTGCGGCCTGCGGCGTGGCTCAGGTGGTGGCCCAGTACGGCCCATCTTCATCAGCACAAGACTCAAGACCCTCGCGAGGGGCCAAGCCTCGCGGGGCGGACGACACAAGGCTTCCTCAGGAACGGCCTCGCCAGGCAGGCTCGCGAGGAGGCGGAGAGATCAAGGTAGGGTACCTCGCGAGGTGCTCGTGATGCAAGCCATGATGATCGAGGCCAGGCGGGCGCCAGGCGGGTGAAGGCCCGTGCAGTGTCCTTGTTTACTCTTTGGTGCAAAGGGGGCAAGCACAGGCGTGGAGTACCTAGGCATCAAGAAAAGGTTGCCATTTCAGTGCAACGAGACCAAGACCATCAGAGCGGCAGGATGGAGGTCACCGTGGAGCCCAAGACAGCGTCATCGCCAGTGCCTTTGGCAGCCGAAGACCAACTTTAGTTAGGATAACTTGTACTAGATGTTCCCCTTCAAAATGGCCGTTGTTGGCGCCCTTCCCGCTCAATATTTGGGAAGAGGCCCAGGGCCTCTATATATAGGGATAGCCACCACAGAATAGGGGCATCTGGTTCGGCATCCAAGAGGCGATCGAACTCACCCAAGCAGTTCATCACACCAGTTCAAGAACACCTCTCGCGAGGCTGTTCTTCCCTTGTACTGTTCATCATCAGCCCCTGAGGCAATCCACCACACCACACACTGGAGTAGGGTATTACACCACAACGGTGGCCCGAACCAGTATAAATCTTGTGTCCCTTGTGTTGTTCATCGTTTTAGCTTAGATCTCACGAGGCGATCAGACGTAGGTCAGTAGGGGAAAGATCTTCGTGCGCACCCCAGAGTTCGAACCTTAAGGGTCTGCCGGAACCCAACATCCGACAGAACCATCCAGCGAAGATGGTCCTGACAAAATTCCAATGTATGACCAACGTGCCATTCTCAACAAGCCATCCAAGAGCTCCTCACCAGTGAAAGTTTTACCCTCTCCAAGGAGATCAGCAAGGTGTGCACCCATTCACTTCACTGACAAACCTTCGGGGTTCTGCAACTCCAAAATCTTTGGCTGACCCTAGAGCAAAGAGAGAGCTTCCATAGAGGAAGTGAAGTATGATTTCAATCTCATGATCGATAATATTGACAGTGCTGCATATGATGCAAAATCTGATGATATAAGCAGTCGGGACTACCTGATGATGTTACCAAAATGGTAACAAAGCATTTCATTGAGCTGAGAAAAATCTCCAAGAAGCTGAATCAAGCTATCAAAGACAAGCAAGTCGTCGAGCAAATGAGGAAAGAGGCCAAATCTGAATCCGAAAGAAATAATCTGAACAAAGAGATTGTTGAACTTACTAAGGCTTGCAGTCTCATGCGGAATAAGAAAATATATTGGCACTCATGGTTGCACATGGAGGTATCTCAGTTGTGTGACAGAAGAAACAAGGAGATTTACCGCAAGGCTGATCTTACTCGAAGAAGAATTAAAGAAGAAAAACATCTGAAGGCTAAAGCGGAAGTCAGCAAACTTAAAGAAAACAAAGATCATCGCCTTCAGACTGTTACCGATGCTCCACTTGATTCCAGTACTCCCTTGCAGCAGATTCCACCATCTCCACCTCACGAGGATGAACCAATGCAGCAAGCTGGCCCTGTGGAGGCTATCATTCCTACTCCAGCAGTTGATATCTTCCTGGAAAAGACTAATGAAGAAAATGCTTCACCTAAGTAGCAAGCCCTAGTTGATGATATTGATGAGGAAGTCGAAGTTGAGAAGGCAGATCCATCACCTCCGAGACAATTGCAAGCTGAGCCCTCCGAATCAAACAAGGAGGAGATTGACAAGAATGAGGGGGAGCTAAATACTTCCCGATACAAATCCACCCTGGTCGCATCATCTGGTGCCCCTACCCAGATGATTGTTGATCCTGATCCTCATTCCACTGCACCATAGTAGGAAGAGGAAGAAAGGAAATCTGACGAGTCGATAGCTACAGAAGTAATTGCTCCACCAGTTGTGCCCCAAGCATCTGAGGAAGAGGTTGTTGTGGCTCCAACCGAAGATAATACACTGAAAGAAAGGCCCTAGTGCCCGAAAGCCAGAAAGCTGTTGAAGGAGTTCCAACGAGCAAAAATGACAGACAGTCAAGTTCCTCAAAGCAACCTGTACAAGAAAAATCAAGGTAGCCTCGTGGTCCTCTCAAGCCTACCGAGGAAGGTGTACCTACACCTGATGACAGTCGGACCCGGATTATAGGTGAAGAGGAACATCTGAGAAACCCACTAGAAACCTTTCCCTTGTTTCTTATCGAAGATGGCCCGAATGGTCCTACCGTTGACGAGCAGTTTCATCTTTTGAAACTTGCATTGTTTGGAACCAGCCCATATGATGGAGAAAGAACTTCCTTGTCACTAAGATTCTAGACAAAGGAACAGGTCGTGTACTATGCCCGTATTCTGTATGGCAAAAATCGCATTTTCAAGCACAAGAGTATGGATTTCGCTTCCAAATGTCCATGCTACAAAAGAAAAGAACGAGTGATAAATATGACGGGTAACATTCCACATCAAAAATCCCGTTTTTATCATTTACCTACTCTAGGACGAGCATGAATTAAGCTTGGGGATGCTGATACGTCTCCAACGTATCTATAATTTTTTATTGTTCCATAATATTGACGTATCATTCTTGGATGTTTTATATTCATTTACTAGCAACTTTATATCATTTTTTGGGACTAACCTATTGACATAGTGCCTAGTGCCAGTTGTTGTTTTTTGCTTGTCTTTTACTTCACAGAATATCCATATCAAATGAAGTCCAAATGAAGTGAAACTTTTTGGATATTTTTTCTTCCCAGAGGACACCAAAGAGGGCCAAGATGTGCACCAGAGGGGCCCTGTGGGGCCCACTAGGCACCAGGGAGGTCCCTGATGGGTAGTGGGGCCCACAGGCACCCCTCCACCGCCTCTCGTCTCTACAAATACTCTAATATTCCAGAAACCCTAGGGGAGTCGTCGATACACAATTGCAGCCGCCGCAAGTTCCAGAACCACGAGATCCAATCTAGAGGGCTCTCCGACACTCTACTGGAGGGGTCAATGAAGACCCACAAGTTTAGGGGACCTATTGTAGTCCTTTTGATAAGTAAGAGTATCGAACCCAACGAGGAGTAGAAGGAAATGACAAGCGGTTTTCAGAAAGGTATTCTCTGCAAGCACTAAAATTATCGATAACAGATAGTTGTGTCGTAAGATAACTTGTAATAAGTAACAAGTAACAAAAGTAACTAAGGTGCAACAAGGTGGCCCAATCCTTTTTGAAGCAAAGGAAAATCCTGGATGAACTCTTATATAAAGCAAAGCGCTCCCGAGGACACATGGGAATTATTGTCAAGTTAGTTTTCATCATGCTCATATGATTCGCGATCGTTACTTTGATAATTTGATATGTGGGTGGACCATTGCTTGGGTGTTGCCCTTCCTTGGACAAGCCCCACTTATGATTAACCCCTCTTGCAAGCATCCGCAACTACGAAAGAATAATTAATATAAACCTGACCATAGCATGAAACATATGGATCCAAATCAGCCCCTTACGAGGCAACACATAAACTAGGGTTTAAGCTTCTGTCACTCTAGCAACCCATCATCTACTTATTACCTCCCAATGCCTTCTCCTAGGCCCAAATCATGGTGAAGTGTCATGTTGTCGACATTCATATAACACCGCTAGAGGAAAGACAACATACATCTCATCAAAATATCGACCGAATACAAAATTCACATGATTACTTATAACAAGACTTCTCCCATGTCCTTTGGAACATACGTAACTACTCAAAAAGCATATTCATGTTCATAATCAGAGGAATATTAATTATCATTAAGGATCTGAACATATGATCTTCCACCGAATAAACCAACTAGCATCAACTACAAGGAGTAATCAACACTACTAGCAACCCACGGGTACCAATCTAAGGTTTTGAGACAAAGATCAGATACAAGAGATGAACTAGGGTTTGAGAGGAGATGGTGCTAGTGAAGATGTTGATGGAGATTGACCCCCTCTTGATGAGAGGATCGATGGTGATGACGATGGCGATGATTTCCCCCTCTCGGAGGGATGTTTCCCTGGCAGAACAGCTTCGCCGGAGCCCTAGATTGATTCTACCCAGGTTTCGCCTCAAGATGGCAGCTGAAAGGATCGAGAAGAGGTGTCTAGAGGGGGGGGGGGTGATTAGACCCTCAACAAATAAAGTTGGCAGTTTTTAAGTTTCTCAAGTTGATATGGTAGATTAACACAATTTCAAGCATACACAATACAATTCAAGCAAGCATGCAAAGAGTATATGAGCAGCGAAAAGTAAAGCATGCAATTTGCAACAAATTAAAGGGATGGGATTGGAGTGTGCAAATGCAATTGGTGAGACGGAAATTTTTGGCGTGGTTCCAATAGGTGGTGCTATCGTACATCCACGTTGGTGGAGACTTCAACCCACGAAGGGTAACGGTTGGGCGAGTCCACGGAGGGCTCCACCCACGAAGGGTCCACGAAGAAGCAACCTTGTCTATCCCACCGTGGCCATCGCCCACGAAGGACTTGCCTAACTAGGGTAGATCTTCACGAAGTAGGCGATCTCCTTGCCCTTACAAACTCCTTGGTTTAACTCCACAATCTTGACAGAGGCTCCCAAGTGACACCTAACTAATCTAGGAGACACCACTCTCCAAAAGGTAATAGATTGTGTGTTGATGATGAACTCCTTGTTCTTGTGCTTCAAATGATAGTCTCCCCAACACTCAACTCTCTGTCACATATTTGGCTATGGTGGAAAGATGATTTGAGTGGAAAGCAACTTGGGGAAGGCTAGAGATCGAGATTCTTGTGGTTGGAGTGGAATGTCTTGGTCTCAACACATGAGTAGGTGGTTCTCTCTCAAAAAATGAATGCTGGAAATGTAGGCACGTTCTGATGGCTCTCTCCACGAATGAAGAGTGGGTGGAGGGGTATATATAGCCTCCACACAAAATCTAGCCGTTACACACAGATTCCCAAACTCGGTGGGACCGAATGGTAAAACTTAGTCAGACCGATTTGGGTCAAAATGTGAACATTAGAGTTTTCGGTGGCACCGACAAGGTCAACTCGGTGGGACCAATGTGCAGGGGTTAGGGTAAAACCTCAACTCGGTTTGACCGATTACTCAAACTCGGTGATACCGATTTTGGTAATAAGAAAACTAAGTATTGGTCAAGCAAACTCGGTGGGACCGACTGAACAAACTCGGTTAGACCGAAAATGTTGCAATAGATCACACAGAATTTGCAAGCCCATGTCGGTGAGACCGAGATCCCACCGGGGAGATCAAACTGATTAGGGTTTGGCAGTGGGTGTGTCAAATGAAACTCGGTAGCGGTGGATAGAAATCGGTGAGCCCGAGTTTGACTTTTAGGTTTTAGGACATATGTGGATATGAGAAAGTGGCTGAGGATTTTGGAGCATACCACTAAGCACTTTAAGCGAGCAAGCCATTAAGCAACACCTTATCCCCTTTTAATAGTATTGGCTTTCCTATGGACTCAATGTGATCGTGGATCACTAAAATGAAAATGTAGAGTCTTGAGCTTTTGCCAATATTTTTCCTTAGCATCTTGAAGGGTTCCACATCCTCTTGTCCATGTCCATGCCACTCAACTGTTGAACTTATCTGAAATATGCTAGGTACAAATATTAGTCCTACAAGAGATATGTTGATATAAATTACCAAAATCACCCAGGGAGCACTTGTGCTTTCAATCTCCCCCTTTTTGGTAATTGATGACAACATACATCAAAGCTTTAGATAAAGATATAATGAAATAGCAAGTAAAGCTTTGGCAAGACATCCAACATGCATTAACTCCCCCTACATGTATGCAATCATCTGATGATGGATCACAAGAGTATGAGAATACATAAACATATCAGAGCAAGCAATGGGTTACATGTGTCTTGGCTATATGCATCAGAGCAACTGATGTAGATGCTGGAAATATACCTTCATGTTCATGAGTCTCTCTTGCAAAAAATATGTACACCAGCAAGAGGTCTTCATGCACATGAGTGTGATGCATATACTTACCTTGTGGTCTTGAGCTATCTTTGAAGAAGTACCTGGGTAAACAAGGTTAGATAACACAAGAACATCTACTAGACAGAGCAAGAACTGGAGAACACAAGAATACCAAGACTGGGATGACATGTAGAGAGTGAGTACTAGGTACTCTATTTGGTTATTGACATGTCCCCAAGACTAAATATATGCAATGAATTCCAAAGATTTTCTTCCCTTAGGTGTCTTTATCCACCTGATTCTGATATTGCATAATGGGAGAAGATAGGGTAATAGAAAATCAGAGTAAACAAGAAAATAACCAGAGCAAGACAAAATTATAACATGTACTATCATTTCTTTCCCCTCTTAAAGACATGAGACAACTTTCCTCTTAAGGATAGGAGCATCAGGAGAAGCTTTAGTAGTGCGTTATCTTTTATGTGATAAGCTTTCATGTGCTCTCTCTCTCTCCCCCTTTGAAATCAATTTCCAAAAAGGGACTTCTAGAGCATGAGTCAAGTAGGATTGGTCCTCGAGTCACATTACAAAGCCACATGTAGTATAGGATGCTGGTAGAGGACAAGTATCAAAGAGTAGAGCTAGGACAAATATGCAGGATGCAAGTGACATAGTTTTTATCTCAGTATTGACATCGGTAGCACCGAGTTGTTATTATCGGTGGCACCGAGATGGTTCGGTTCAGCCGAAGAAATCAATCCGTCGAGACCAAGTTGAATCCAGAGAGTAAATACTTCTCACCTTAGCTCACTTAGGCAATAAAGATCTCACAAGCATATGCAAGGAATTAACTGAAGGATTTGCAATGAATTGGATGCAGGGAAATGCAGATAATAACGGAGAAAAGAAAAGAAATCTAGATGAAGTTTTTTTTGAAAGGGGAACTAGCATGCAAGAGACAAATGCAAGAGCACAAAGAAACAACAGAGAACTTCATCTAGAAATGGTCGGCGACAAAGTCACCTATGTTAGAGTATATTGACTTAGGAGTCAAGTGAGGACACTTGATCATAGGTCATACTCATTGTTTAAGCTCAAAATGGGGTTGCCATTTTTCGTTTATGCATTTTGATGTATTCACATCTTGTTGAGTTGCCTTGACCCATGTCTTGGGGTAAAGCTTCTCTAAGATGGAATGACATACCTTGGGTGGTAGTGTTGAACTTGGTCATGTAGTTGAACTTGTGTAAGGTGCTCAAGTCGATGTAGATCATCAAGAGTTGGGAGCACCACTTGGAGTTGAAGTTATCTTCCTACATGGGTTAGACTTGCAAGGAAGAGCACTTGTGTATCCAAAGTGACAATCATGAAATTTGATACCAAATGAAATTTGACATAAGGAGTTTGTCAAAGGATATATTGAAGAGATTCGTGCTTCCTTGTCTTCAACCACCATTTTGTACAGACTTGGACATGTAGAGATTCCTTAGAATGTGATTGAGTTGCAATCTCATAGAGTTGGGTTTGTCCAAGTACCTACAAGGGTTAGATAGCATGCAAGAGTACAAGAATATCCAAGACATATGATCATCATCATAAGAGAATGGTCAAGGATTAGTCAAAGTAAGGCTCATGCCTTACATGCATCCACATGGAGTTTCTACTCCAAGTTTGAAGCATCAATGATGTTCAATTCACCTCTCAACCTGCAAAACACTTTCTCATCAAGTGGTTTGGTGAATATATCCGCTAATTGCTTATCGGTACGAACATGCTTAAGTTTGATATCTCCCTTTGCAACATGATCTCGAATGAAATGATGACGAACTTCAACATGCTTAGTCCGAGAATGTTGCACGGGATTATGAGCAATCTTAATAACACTCTCATTGTCGCAAAGCAATGGGACATGTTTCACATATATCCCATAATGTTTAAGAGTTTGGGTCATCCAAAGTAATTGAGCACAACATGAACCAGTGGCAATGTATTCTACTTCGGCGGTGGATAAGGATACCGAGTTTTGTTTCTTGGAGGACCAAGACACAAGAGATCTACCAAGAAATTGACAAGTACCCAAAGTGGACTTTCTATCAACCTTGTCACCGGCATAGTCCGAATCGGAGTAGCCAACAAGATTAAAAGAAGACCTCTTGGGATACCAAATGCCAAAAATTGGTGTATGTATTAAGTATCTCACTATCCTTTTCATAGCCTTAAGATGACACTCTTTGGGGCAGCTTGATATTGTGCACACATGCACAAACTTAGCATGATATCGGGATGGGAGGCACATAGATATAACGATGAACCAATAATAGAGTGGTAAACCTTTTGGTCAACCGGTTGGCCATCCTTTGTCAAGTCAAGATGTCCACTAGTAGCCATTGGGGTATTCACACCTTTGCATTCTTGCATGCTTAACTTCTTGAATAAGTCCTTGGTATACTTTGTTTGAGAGATAAAAGTTCCCTCCTTAGTTTGCTTGATTTGCAAACCAAGAAAGAACTTGAGTTCACTCATCATGGACATCTCAAACTTCTCTGACATAAGCTTTCCAAACTTTTCACTAAAATGAGGGTTAGTTGAACCAAATATGATATCATCAACATAAATTTGTCACACAAATAATTCTCCATTAACCCTCTTTGTAAAGAGTGTAGAATCAATTTTACCAATTTCAAACCCTTTTTCAAGAAGAAACTTAGTCAAGCATTTATACCAAGCTCTAGGAGCTTGCTTAAGACCATAAAGAGCTTTGTGGAGTTTGTAAACATGGTCGGGTTTCTTAGGATTAACAAAGCCGGGAGGTTATTTAACATAAACTTCCTCCTCAATTTCACCATTGAGAAAAGCACTTTTGATATCCATTCGATATAAGGTAATGTCATGATGATTGGCATAAGCAAGTAAGATGCGAATGGACTCAAGTCTAGCAACGGGGGCATAAATCTCGCCATAGTCCATACCTTCGACTTGAGTGTAGCCTTGAGCAACGAGACGAGCCTTGTTGCGTACAACTTGTCCACCTTCATCTTTCTTGTTTCGAAACACCCATTTGGTTCCAATGACATTGTGCTTCTCATCGGGCTTTTCAACCAACGTCCACACTTGGCTCTCAAAGTTGTGTAGCTCTTCGTGCATGGCATTTATCCAATCCGGATATTCCAATGCTTCTTCAACCTTCATAGGTTCAATGCTAGAAATGAATGAGTAATGTTCACAAAAGTTAGTAAAACGATATTTAGAGCGAGTAATTGTCCTGGTTTGAATGTCATCAAAGATTAGTTCGACGGGATGATCTCTTGAGACTCTTGCTCGAACTCGCGAGAGCTTTTGTTTGGGTCGGGGTGGAACATCCTCTTCATTGTCATGATCTTCCTCTTGTCTTTCTTCGTTGTTGTTGGCGTTGTTGTTCTCCCGTGGAGGTGGAGAAGGAGGTCGTCGAGGTTCATCTTGTTGTACATCCTCGTTTTCATTGTCTTGATGTGTCCCACTTGTGGATGCCTCCAAGTCAACTTGTGGTTCACCTTGGCATGAAGTTGAGGCTTCCACTTGGACGGATGAGGTACTCTCCTTCACCTCCGTTGGGCGAATCTTGCCAATAGACAAGTCTTGGATTGCTTCCGAAGGATCTTTGTCACCTACATCAATTGGCAATTGCTGTACTTGCGAGCTATTAGATTCATCAAACTTCACTTCTACCATCTCTTCAACCTTTTGGGTGAAATTGTTGTAGACATGGTAAGTGTGAGAGTTTGAGCCATAACCGAGTAGGAAACCTTCATGAGACTTAGGAGCAAATTTTGAACAATGATTCTTATCAAGAATGTAACACTTTGAATCGAATACTCGAAAGTATCCAACTTGGGGTTTGTTACCGGTGAGAAGCTCGTATGGCGTCTTGCCGAGTAGCTTGTGAAGATATAGACAATTTGTTGCATGACAAGCTGTCTCAACCGCTTCCGCCAAAAGTGTTTTGGCATCTTGTACTCATCAAGCATCGTTCTCGCCATTTCGATGAGCGTCCGGTTCTTCCTCTCAACAACTCCCTTTTGTTGAGGTATGTACGTAGCCGAGAACTCATGTGAAATCCCTTCTTCATCAAGAAAGGTGTCCACATTGGCGTTCTTGAACTCCGTTCCGTTGTCATTGCGAACCTTCTTGATCTTCACTTCAAATTGATTTTGGGCCTTCCTAGCGAAGTTTTTGAAGATCTTTTGGACCTGCGATTTATCATCAAGAAAGAACACCCACGTAAATCTTGAAAAATCATCAACAATGACTAGTCAAAATGAGTTACCACTGAGACTCTTGTAGGCGTTGGGACCAAAAAGATCCATATTAAGTAGCTTGAGTGGTCTCCTCGTGGTCATGATGTTCTTCACGGGGTGGCTTCCTCCAACCTGTTTTCTTGCTCGGCAAGCGCTGCAAAGTCTATCCTTGTCAAACATGACATCTTTAACACCAAGGATATGATCACCTTTAATAAGCTTGTAAAGGTTTCGCATGCCCGCATGACCTAACCGTCTATGCCACAACCAGCCTTTGGAAGATTTAGCAATTAAGAAAGTTCTAGCTTGAGTCTTTTTAGTGAAATCAACAATGTATAGATCACCTCTACGTATGCTGGTAAAGACCATTTTATGATTATCTCTTCGAAACACTTGGCAATCTACTTCTATAAATAGGACATTGAATCCAAAGTCAGCTAGTCTAAATACAGAAAGTAGATTATAGCCAAGAGATTCAATGAGCATAAGATTTTGTATGGAGTTGTCATATGAGATGGCCACCTTACCGAGGCCAACCACCTTACCCGTTGAGTTATCACCAAAAGTGACATACTTTCGAGGGCGTCGTTTTCAGCAAGCTCACAAAACATATCTTTGTCTTTGGTCATGTGATCGGTACACCCACTATCAAGGACCCATTCCTTTCCTCCGACCATGTAGCCGCGAATGTTAGCCATAAGACCAAAGTGTCTCATAGACTCTTCAAGATCAAAGTCATTATCCTCATCCTCATCATAGTATCCATGTTCAACATCATCTTGCAAATGATCATTTCCTAGAGAGAGTGATTCATTAGATATATGATTTTGACATTGTTCATCTCTATGAATTCTAATAGCTTTGGAAATAACATTGCTAATGATTCCAACATCTCCTTTGGTACGCATAAGATTGGTAACCTCAATAAACAATCTCCAAACTTAGGATCATTGGGATTCATCTTATTCAAAGCAATAGACTTGTGAAGAATCTCATCTAAGTTTTTCAAGGAATAGTCTAGAAATCGTTCCTCAAGAAATCTCCATATAGTATAAGCACAATCAAGAGTTGGCAAGTGACCTATCAAATTTCTAGGCAAGCCTCTAGTGATAAGATTGATAGTTCTAAGATTGCGAATCATGTCAAGAGACTCATCGTGGGTAGGATGCAAGGGATGACCAAGGGGTTCACAAGGAGTAGTAATGTACTTGTTCAAGTCATATTCATGAAAAATTCCAAGCATCTCATTTTTTCACTCACAAAAGAACTCTCCATCTAGCATAGGCACTCTGTGTCTAAGACTCCCGAACATAGACTCATCTATCTTACTCCAATGGTGATTAAACCAAAGCAATGGAGACCAATGCTCTGATACCAATTGAAAGGATCGAGGAGAGGTGTCTAGAGGGGGGTGATTAGGCCCTCAACAAACTAAGTTGGCAGTTTTTATGTTTTTCAAGTTGAGATGGTAGATTAACACAATTTCAAGCATACACAATACAATTCAAGCAAGCATGCAAAGAGTATATGAGCAGCAGAAAGTAAAGCATGCAATTTGCCAGAAACTAAAGGGATGGGATTGGAGTGTGCAAACGCAATTGGTGACACTAAGATTCTTGGCGTGGTTCCGATAGGTGGTGCTATCGTACATCCACGTTGGTGGAGACTTCAACCCACGAAGGGTAACGGTTGCACGAGTCCATGGAGGGCTCCACCCATGAAGGGTCCACAAAGAAGCAACCTTGTCTATCCCACCATGGCCATTGCCCATGAAGGACTTGCCTCACTAGGGTAAATCATCACGAAGTAAGCGATCTCCTTGCCCATACAAACTCCTTGGTTCAACTCCACAATCTTCACGGAGGATCCCAAGTGACACCTAACCAATCTAGGAGACACCACTCTATAAAAGGTAATACATGGTGTGTTGATGATGAACTCCTTTCTCTTGTGCTTCAAATGACAGTCTGCCCAACACTCAACTCTCTATCACAGATTTGGCTACGGTGGAAAGATGATTGAGTGGAAAGCAGCTTGGGGAAGGCTAGAGATCAAGATTCTTGTGGTTGGAATGGAATATCTTGGTCTCAACACATGAGTAGGTGGTTCTCTCTCAGAAACTGAATGCTAGAAGTGTAGGCACGTTCTGATGGCTCTCTCCACGAATGAAGAGTGGGTGGAGGGGTATATATAGCCTCCACACAAAATCTAGCCGTTAGACATAGATTCCCAAACACGGTGGGACCGAATGGTAAAACTCGGTCAAGCCGATTCGGGGTCAAAATGTCAATGTTAGAGTTTTCGGTGAGATCGACAAGGTCAACTCGGTGGGACCGATGTGCAGGGGTTAGCATAAAACCTCAACTAGGTTTGACCGATTACTCAAACTCGGTGAGACCGATTTTGGTAATAAGAAAACTAAGTATTGGTCAAACAAACTCGGTGGGACCGACTGAACAAACTCGGTTAGACCGAAAATGTTGCCATAGATCACAGAGAATTTGCAATCCCATCTTGGTGAGACCAAGATCCCATCGGTGAGACCGAACTGATTAGGGTTTGGTTGTGGCTATGTGTAACATCCCAATTTTCAATTTGGATGTTATACATAGATCATCATATGCATATCATATTTATTTTGCATTTTGGTTGTGATCCTAAAAATCTTAAGCAACTAAAGGACCCAAGGAGAGAGTTAGATGTTTCACAAATTTTCAATTTTGAATTTATTTGAAATTTGAGAAGAGGGTCAATTTGATTTTAATATTTTTCTCTCCAATTATTTCCAATAATAAAAATAAATGAGAGAAGATAATATGACTTCTTCAATAGAAGAGAAATATTGGAGACGAAATTTTAAAATCAAATTATTATTTTATTTGTATTTTATTTGAAGTAGGGGAAACTTGTATTTTTGAAAATTGCATTTTAGTCCAGAAAAATGTTCATCTTGTCCTAAATATTACGTTTGGCCGGTGAAAATTGTTTCTAGAATTTTTATTATATTTTATTTTGGATTTTCCCTGTGGCAAAAATTATTTTAAAAAACTTCCTGGACCGACTGGGCCAAAACCCAGCCAGCCCATCCGCGCGCGCACTGCCTTCCGCCGCCGCGAGCCGTGCGGAAGCCAGACTCTCGCCGGAGTTCGGGTCGGCCTCGCCTCCACGCCCCCTCGTCCAAGTCGGGAGCCCCCCCAGAGCCCCTTTATAACCTACGCCTCCGCCACCTCCTCTCCACCGCCGCCGCCGCCACCGAGCACTTCAGCCGCCGCAGCTCGCCTCCGCTGCCGCGCC
>NC_041385.1:194143229-194234727 GCF_002162155.2 Triticum dicoccoides | reverse complement strand
TGCCGCCGCTGCCTTGCGCCGCCACCGTAGCCCCGCGCCGCCGTCCGACGCCACCGCCCGCCACCGCCGCCGCCGATCGGATCCGCCGCTGTCGCCGCCGGTTTTCTGACGAGAACCGGTAAGAACCGCCCGGTTCGAACGGTTTTGTTTATGGTTTTTTTCTTGGTTTTCTGTTAGCTTGGTTTTTTGTTAGTTTCTGTCTACTTAGTAAACGTTCACTTGTTCATTCGTTTTAACGAATGGTTTTCATTCTGTTAACGAACGTTCGCACGATAGATTTTATCTTTTTAATTTTGTTTTTGGCAAGGGACCTATCCGCGAATAAGTTTTATCGCAATTTAGCCCCTGATCTTAAAACTAGCATAACTTTTTGCTCGTTTGTCGAAATTAGATGAAACTAGCGCCTAAATCTTCGTAACGATCTCTTCTTTCCTATTGACCAACTTCAAGATGATTTTGAAACTTTAAAATTTGAGTTTAGTTCAGATTAGTAAACGATCTTGTTTCGTTCGTATCTTGAGTTTTGTTTCTCCGTTTGAGTTGTCTCTTTTTGCAAAACGTAGCTAATCACATGTACCTACTGTTAAGATCTAATCCACATGATAATAATGTTGTTAGGTTTTAATTTCTGTTTAGTTTAGCCGTTTACTTGTTTCGTGTTTGATTTGGATCTTTTCTCGTTTTCTCGTTCTTTTGTTTGACTGATTGCTTATGTATGCTACTGTTTGTCTACGCTAGATTACCCGGAGTGCGAAGCTTGTTACTAAGAATCTCTAGAGTTTGCAGATCATCAGCAAGGCAAGTTATAATTTGATCATACTCTTCTATACCCAGTTTTTACTATGCATTAGTATTACCCCTCAAATATTTGCATCAATAGGATCGGGAACATGTGGTTTGGTTGTAGTATTATGAGGTAGGAACCTAATACCTTTTGATCACCCCGGGAATATAAGTTATGCTTTATTATTGCTTAGCCATGCTCATAGATGGGGATTGGATCGTGATTCACATGGAAGTTATGAGAGTTATTAATTATGGATAACATTAAGGTGGAAACTTTAATACACATCTGGGTGGATTGGTTAGGGCACCTGGGGAACCAAGTGTTGTCCATTAAGGGAAATCCCGGGGTATCCATGTGCTTTTTCCTCGGTTCATCACCTAGGCTCAAAGGGATCATATGATATTTCATGCCTAGAAACTTCCGTGTGCAGCCACAAGCCATTATGGGCTCTGGCATACTTGAGTATGTTGTATGAGCTCTCGAAGAGGTGGACTAGCAGATGTAGAGAGAAAGTAGGTGTACCGGTCTGCTCGGAGTAGAGAGTTAATGCTTCAGAAAGACTATGTCTCGATCTTTCGATCATGGATGCGGTTGAGTCTTGTGGGGAAAAGTGTGCAACCTCTGCAGAGTGTATAAACTAATCATGGTTAGCCGTGTCCCCGATTATGGACATCTTGAGTATCTGGAATTGGATATTATGGTTGATCTCATCACTCTTTAATGAATTGAATTGGGTTCAATGATCATACTTGTTTAATTGGGATTTGAGTTGGGGGAACCTTCTCAAATATTGGAACAACTTGGGAGTAGTTAAGTAAATTTATTCCTTTGTTGTAGGGAAAAACTAGCTTTATGCAGAATCATAAACTTAGAGCCTCCACCAGCCAAATATTGCATGTAGAAATACTTCTTGCATTTCATTGCTTTACAGTGTAACTCTGCCAGCATATTCAATGTGCTAACCTACACGGCTACAACTTCTCATGTTGCAGACTACTCAGAGGACGAATAAGGTGCAATAGGTTGTTGTCTTGCACTCAGCTATGCCGTTGGAGTTGATGGACTCATTTACCTTTGAAGCTTTCGTAGTTAATTAGTTTAGATGGCCTTCATCCATACTATTTTTGTGTAATCATAATGTTTATGAGGACTCGATGTAATAAGTGTGTGATTGAACTCTGTTATAATTCCTCGAGTATTGTGTGTGTCAGCATTACCGATCCAGGGATGACACTTAAGCACAGAGAGTTTGGTCCATTGGGATCGTGGTCGCTACACTGTGTCAAATGAAACTCGGGGGCGCCGAATAGATCAAATTGGTGGGGCCGAGTTTGACTTTTAGGTTTTAAGACATATGTGGATATGAGAAAGTGGCTGAGGATTATGGAGCATATCACTAAGCACTTTGAGCGTGCAAACCATTAAGCAACACCTCATCCCCTTTTAATAGTATTGGCTTTCCTATGGACTCAATGTGATCTTGGATCACTAAAATGAAAATGTAGAGTCTTGAGCTTTTGCCAATATTTGTCCTTAGCATCTTGAAGGGGTTCCACATCCTCTTGTCCATGTCCATGCCACTCCAATGTTGAACTTATCTGAAATATGCTAGGTAGAAATATTAGTCCAACAAGAGATATGTTGACATAAATTACCAAAATCACCCAGGGAGCACTTGTGATTTCAGCGGCACTTCGCCCTGAAAGCTTCCTTCTTATTTTTTCCAGGTCAAAAGACACCATATAGCAGAAGATTGGCATCGGGGGCCTGCCAGGGGGCCCACAAGATCGGAGGGCGCGCCCTCCATCCTTGTGGATGGCAGGTGGCCCCCCTCTGGTGCTTTCTATGACCAATATTTTTTATATTTTGCAAAAACATTCTCCTGATGTTTTAGGACTTTTGGGGTTGTGCATAATAGGTCTCTAATATTTGCTCCCTTTCCAGTCCAGAATTACAGCTGACGGCATTCTCCCTCTTCATGTAAACCTTATAAAATAAGAGAGAAAAGGCATAAGTATTGTGATATAACGTGTAATAACAACCCATAATGCAATAAATATCAATATAAAAGCATGATGCAAAATGGACGTATCAGTCAATGATCACGGAGGGGTTCTTCATCATCACCCTTGCCCCTCCGATGATGTGTGAGTAGTTCACCACATACCTAGGGGTCCGTAGGCAGTAGCTAGATGGCTTCTTCTCTCTTTTTGATCTTCAATACAACGTTCTCCTCAATGTTCTTGGAGATCTATATGTAATGACTTTTTGCGGTGTGTTTGTTGGGATCCGATGAATTGTGAGTTTATGATCAGTTCTATCCATGAATATTATTTGAGTCTTTGTTGAACTCTCTTATGCATGATTATTATAGCCTCGTATTTGTTCTCCAAAACTTTGGTTTTGTTTGGCCAACTAGATTGCTTTTTCTTGCCATTGGAAGACGTGATTTGTGATGGGTCCGATCTTGTGGTGCTCAATCTCAGTGACAAAAGGAGACATGGCATGGATGTATCGTTGCTATTAAGGATAAAAAGATGGGGTCAATTCCTACATGAATAGATCTTGTCTACATCATGTCATTGTTCTTATTGCATTACTCCATTTTTCTATGAACTTAATACACTAGATGCATGCTGGATAACGGTCGATGTGTGGAGTGATAGTAGTAGATGCAGGCAGGAGTCGGTCTACTATTCTTGGACGCGATGCCTATATACATGATCATTGCCTTGAATATTGTCATGATTATTCACTTTTCTATCAATTGCCCAATAGTAATTTGTTTACCCAGCGTATGCTATTTTCTAGAGAGAAGCCTCTAGTGAAATCTACGGCCCTCGTATCTATTTATTATCATATTATGTTAAAAATCTATTAATCTAAAAATACCTTGCTGCAATTTTTCTTTATTTATTTTATTTGTGTTTTTGCTAGATCTATTTATCCAATCTTGTACAATTTAATATATCTCAATACCGAGGAGGGATTGACAACCCCTCTTACGCATTGGTTTGCAAGTTCTTTGTGTTTTGTGTGCATGTGTTGTTTACATAGTGTTGCTTGGTTCTCCTAATGGATTGATAACCTGGGTTCATAACTGAGCGAAATACTTATCGTTGTTGTTATGCATCATCCTCTCCTCTTCGGGGAATTACCAACGGAGATACATGCAATCACACACAAGGTATTACAATCCGGTTTTAATTGGCATACTCTTTTCAAGGATGCTCGTAAGTTTGTCTTATTTTTGATGAATGTCAAAGAATTGGAAATATTGGTAGACATCAGGAAATGCCTATGAATTATCACTTGTTATTGAACCACTCGATGTTTGGGGATTTGATTATATGGGACCTTTTCCTTCCTCTAATGGGTATACACATATTTTGGTTACTGTTGATTATGTCACTAAGTGGGCAGAAGCTATTCCAACTAGTAGTGCTGATCATAACACTTCCATTAAAATGATTAAAGATCTTATTTTCCCAAGGTTTGGAGTCCCTAGATATATAATGACTGATGGTGGTCCACATTTTGTCCAAGCCGCTTTCCGTAAATTTCTTGCTAAATATGATATCAACCATAGAATTGCATCCCCCTATCACCCTCAATCTAGTTGTCAAGTTGACTTGAGTAATAGAGAAATAAATTTAATATTGCAAAAGACCGTCAGTAGGTCTTTAGAGAATTGGTCTAAGAAACTTGATGATGAACTATGGGCTTATAGAACTGCTTAAAAATCCTATGGGTATGTCTCCATAAAAAATGGTGTATGGAAAAGCTAGTAATTTGCCTCTTGAGTTAGAACATAAAGCATATTGGGGTAACAATCTGAGGTTTTGAGACAAATATCGGATACAAGAGATGAACCAGGGTTTGAGAGGACATGGTGTTGGTGTAGATGTTGATGGAGATTGACCCCCTCTTGATGAGAGGATCGATGGTGATGACGATGGCGATGATTTCCTCCTCCCGGAGGGATGTTTCCCCGGTAGAACAGCTCCGTCGGAGCCCTAGATTGGTTCTGCCCAGGTTCCCCCTTGAGACGACGACTCTTCATCCCGAAAGCTTCTTTCTTATTTTTTTCCAGGTCAAAACACACCATATAGCAGAAGATGGGCATCGGGGGCCTGCCAGGGGGCCCACAAGACCGGAGGTTGCGCCCAAGGGGGTAGGGCGCATCCTCCGTCCTTGTGGATGGCAGGTGGCCCTCCTCTGGTGCTTTCTTCGCCCAATATTTCTTACATTTTCTAGAAATACTCTTCGTGAAGCTTCATGACTTTTGGAGTTGCGCAGACTAGGTCTTTAATATTTGCTCATTTTCCATTCCCAACCTTTTACCTCAAGGGTAATGTCAATAATAATACTTTATGAAAACCTACATCCGAGTGGATATATATATACGGATCTCTCCAACACATAGTGCTTGCCAAAGGAAAAGGTGTAAAAAGGAAAGGTGAAGATCACCATGACTCTTGTATAAGGGTAGAAGGTAAAAATAAAAGATAGACCCTTCGCAGAGGGAAGCAGAGGTTGTCATGCACTTTTATGGTTCTATGCACAAAATCTTAATGCAAAAGAACGACACTTTATATTGCCGCTTGTGATAAAGAACTTTATTATGCAGTACGTTGCTTTTATTCTTCCATATCACAAGTTCGTATAAAGCTTATTTTCTTCACACGAATAGATCATACATATTTAGAGAGCAATTTTTATTGCTTGCTGATACGTCTCCAACGTATTTATAATTTTTGATTCTTTCATGCTATTATATTACCCCTTTTGGATGTTTATTGTCTTTATTTTACACATTTATATCATTTTTGGGACTAACCTACTAACCGAAGACCAGTCTGTATTGCTGTTTTTTTTGCCTATTTCTGTATTTCGAAGAAAAGGAATATCAAACAGAGTCCAAACAGAATGAAACCTTCGGGAGCGTGATTTTTGGAACGAACGTGATCCAGAGGACTTGGAGTGCAAGTCAAGAAGCAGCCGAGGTAGCCACGAGAGGGTAGGGCGCCCCCCCTACAGGGTGCGCCCCCTGTCTCATGGCCCCCTCGGGCGGCCACCGACGTACTTCTTCCTCCTATATAAGCCTACGTACCCCGAAAGCATCCAGGGAGCCAACGAAACACAATTTCCACAACCGTAACCTTCTGTATCCGCGAGATCCCATCTTGGAGCCTTCGTCGGCGCTCTGCCAGAGGGGGAATCGACCATGGAGGGCTTCTACATCAACACCATAGCCCCTCCGATGAGTTGTGAGTAGTTTACCACAGACCTTCGGGTCCATAGTTATTAGCTAGATGGCTTCTTCTCTCTTTTTGGATCTCAATACAATGTTCTCCCCCTCTCTTGTGGAGATCTATTCGATGTAAACTCTTTTTGCGGTGTGTTTGTCAAGATCCGATGATCTGTGGGTTTATGATCAAGTTTATCTATGAGAAATATTTGCATCTCCTCTGAATTCTTTTATGTATGATTGAGTTATCTTTGCAAGTCTCTTCGAATTATCAGTTTGGTTTGGCCTACTAGATTGATCTTTCTTGCCATGGGAGAAGTGCTTAACTTTGGGTTCAATCTTGCGGTGTCCTTACTCAGTGACAGAAAGGGTTGCAAGCCACGTATTCTAGTGTTGCCATCGAGGATAAAAAGATGGGGTTTATATCATATTGCATGAGTTTATCCCTCTACATCATGTCATCTCGCTTAAGGCGTTACTCTGTTCTTGTGAACTTAATACTCTAGATGCAGGCTGGAGTCAGTCGATGTGTGGAGTAATAATAGTAGATGCAGGCAGGAGTCGGTCTAGTTGTCACGGACGTGATGCCTATATACATGATCATGCCTAGATAATCTCATAATTATTCGCTTTTCTATCAATTGCTCGACAGTAATTTGTTCACCCACCGTAATACTTATGCTATCTTGAGAGAAGCCTCTAGTGAAACCTATGGCCCCCCCGAGTCTATCTCTTATCATTTGCTTTCAATCTACTTTTATTTGAATCTTTACTTTTTGCATCTATATTATAAAATACCAAAAATATATTTATATTATCATACTATCTCTATTATATCTCACTTTCGCAAGTGGCCGTGAAGGGATTGACAACCCCTTTATTGCGTTGGTTGCGAGTTCTTTGTTTGTTTGTTGTAACACCCACAATGCGGCTATATCTCCCATGTGTCGAAGCACGACTTAGAGGCATAACCGCATTGTGGTTTTGTCGCAAGAAGGGTCATCTTCACACAATCCCATGTAATGAACAAGAAAGGGATAAAGAGTTGGCTTACAATCGCCACTTCACACAGTGAACATATAATTCATACATCAATTAGTGCACACACATAGTCCGACTACGGACGAAGCCAAAAGAAAAGAAGATAACCCAACTGCTAGATCCCCGATTGTCCCAACTGGGCTCCACTACTGATCGTCAAGAAATGAAACATAGTAACGACCAAGATCTTTGTTGAGCTCCCAACTGAGCTCGGTTGCATCACCTGCACTGGTATCATCGACACCTACAACTGTTGGTAGTATCTGGTGAGTCACGAGGACTCAACAATCTCAAAACCCGCGAGATCAAGACTATTTAAGCTTATGGGTAGGAAGTGGTAATGAGGTGGAGTTGCAGCAAGCACTAAGCAAAAATGGTGGCTAACATATGCAAAAAAGAGCGAGAAGAGAAGCAACAGAACGGTCGTGAAGCTAGAAGTGATCAAGAAGTGATCCTGAAACTGCTTACGCACAATCATAACACATAGACCGTGTTCACTTCCCGGACTCCGCCGAAAAGAGACCATCACGGCAACACACGTGGTTGATGCGTTTTAATTAAGTCAAGTGTCAAGTTCTCTACAACCGGATATTAACAAATTCCCATCTGCCACATAACCGCGGGCACGGCTCTCGGAAGTTTATACCCTGCAGGGGTGTCCCAACTTTGCCCATCACAAGCTCTCACGGTCAACAAAGGATAATCCTTCTCCCAGGAAGACCCGATCAGTCCCGGAATCCCGGTTTACAAGACATTTCAACAATGGTAGAACAAGACCTGCAAAGCCGCCCGATGTGCCGACAAATCCCGATAGGAGTCGCACGTATCTCGTTCTCAGGGCACACCGGATGAGCCAGACGTCGGGTTGGCATAGACCCTGGTTGCCCAGGGGGCGCCGGACATCGCCCGGTTTGGACCAGCACCCGGAGGAGCACTGGCCCGGGGGGGGGGGGTAAATAAAGATGACCCTTGAGTCTGCAGAACCCAAGGGAAAAAGGCTTAGGTGGCAAATGTTAAAACCAAGGTTGGGCCTTGCTGGAGGAGTTTTATTCAAAGCGAACTGTCAAGGGGGTCCCATAAATCACCCAACCGCATAAGGAACGCAAAATCAAGGAACATAACATCGGTATGATGGAAACTAGGGCGACAAGAGTGGAACAAAACACCAGGCATAAGGCCAAGCCTTCCACCCTTTACCAAGTATATAGATGCATTAATTCAATAAGAGATATTGTGATATCCCGAAATCATCACGTTCCAACATGGAGCAATCTTCAACTTCACCTGCAACTAACAACACTATAAGAGGGGCTGAGCAAAGCGGTAACATAGCCAAACAACGGTTTGCTAGAAAGGGTGAAAAGGTTAGAGGCTGACATGGCAATATGGGAGGCATGGTAAACAAGTGATAGGTAGCGCAGCATAGCGATAGAATGAAGCAACTAGCAAGCAAAGATAGAAGGGATATCGAGGGTTATGGTCATCTTGCCTGAGATTCCTCTAGGAAGAAGAACGAGTCCATGAAGAAGACAAACGGACATAGTCGAACGAATCCTCACAACTCCGGAACGAAACCGAAGCTAACGAGAGAAGCAAACCGGAAATAAGCAAACAACATGATAAACACACAAGCATAAGCATGGCATGATGCACAAACAAGTATGATGCATGTCCGGTTTAGATAGGCATGGCATGGCAAAGTGCAACAAACAATACTACATGTTAAGTGGAGCTCAATATGCAACGAGTTGCATATTGACGGAACACCATATCAATTATTTAGTTCACTCCCATTTATGCTACCCAACAATATTAAAGGTTGTAACATGGCAAGAGGTCAAACATAATAAAACTACCTATCTAGGCAAGTTTAAATGAGGTCGAAACAACAAACAACAATTCCGGAAAATCCTCAAGTTAAGTAGGTGCGTGGGACTTTTGAGGAGCCTCCTACTGGATTGATACCTTGGTTCTCAAAAACTGAGGGAAATACTTACGCTACTATTGCTGCATCACCCTTTCCTCTTCAAGGAAAACCAACGCAAGCTCAAGACGTAGCAAGAAGGATTTCTGGTGCCGTTGCCGGGGAGGTCTTCGCTCAAGTCAAGACATACCAAGTACCCATCACAAACCCATCTCCCTCGCATTTACATTATTTGCCATTTGCCTCTCGTTTTCCTCTCCCCCACTTCACCCTTGCCGTTTTATTCGCCCTTCTTATGTTCGTCTTTTCATTTGTTTTGATGTCCTACTTGGCTCGTTTGCTCGTTTGGTTGGAGTAGTTGCTTATTTATTACTAAACAGAGAAGCTAAGATCTATGGATCCTCATCCGCTTGCTAATCTTTTTAAGAGATCCAATTATGATGAACCAATTGCTAGTGAGTTTTGTGCACTAGATTATCTTTATGAAGTTTTGCTTGAAATTCGTGAATCTGAAAATTATGATGAAGAAATTTATGAAGAGATTCACGATAACTCCTTGAATAAAAAGCATGATTGCAATGATTTTCCTATAAATTCTATTTATGTCAATTGTGCTAATAATATGCAAAACCCTAAGGTTGGGGATGCTAGTTTTGCTATGTCTACTACTTGTTTCAATGACCATGATTGGGATGATTCTTCTTATAACCTTGAAAATTTATTTAAGCCCCATGATGAATATGAGATTGATAATAGTATTTGCAATAATATTGAAAGTGGGTTTGTAAGAGTGTCAACTTTAGATCCCAAATATTTGGAGTATGTTCAATCTTATGATATTTTTGATAAAAGTGGGTTCGGAAAGGTCATGACTTTAGTTAATGTTAATCCCACTATCTTGGAAGAGTGTCAACTTTGCATGTATGTGGATCATGTTGAGATTGCTATCGTCTCTTTCTTCTTACTTGCATATGCTAGTTTTTGCTTGCCTTGCAAATTTGTTTGCTTATAATATGCCTATTCATAGGAATTATGTTAGACTTAGATGTGTTTGTCACGTGTTTCATGATGCTCTCTTTGTGCTTCAATTCTTGTCTTTCATGTGAGCATCTAAAATTATCAATGCCTAGCTAGGGGCGTTAAACGATAGCGCTTGTTGGGAGGCAACCCAATATTTTTCCTTGCTATTATTCAATAAATCTTGCATCTACCTTCTGTTTAGATGTGTTTTTATCTTTTAATTAGTGTTCATGCCAAGTAGAACCTATAGGATAACCTATGATGATAGTTGATTTGATTCTGCTGAAAAACAGAAACTTTGCGCGCACGAATTTAGTTTTGTTAAATCACAGAAACGTGCTTTTGCGTTGATTATTTTTGCTGCTGATCAATAGATAAATTTTCCAGGACTTACAATTTTGTTAGGATTTTTAGAGTTCCAGAAGTTTGCGTTAGTTACAGATTGCTACAGACTGTTCTGTTTTTGACAGATTCTGTTTTTCGTGTGTTGTTTGCTTATTTTGATGCATCTATGGCTAGTAAAATAGTTTATAAACCATAGAGAAGTTGGAATAAAGTAGGTTTAATACCAAAATAAATAAAGAATGAGTTCATTACAGTACCTTATGTGGTGGTTTTGTTTTCTTTCACTAACGGAGCTTATAAGATTTCCTGTTGAGTTTTGTGTGGTGAAGTTTTCAAGTTTTGGGTAAAGCTTTTATGGACTATGGAATAAGGAGTGGCAAGATCTTAAGCTCGGGGATGCCCGTGGCACCCCAAGATATTCAAGGATAGCCAAAAGCCTAAGCTTGGGGATGCCCCGGGAAGACATCCCCTCTTTCGTCTTCGTTCGTTGGTAACTTTACTTGGAGCTATATTTTTATTCGCCACATGATATGTGTTTTGCTTGGAGCGTCGTGTATTATATTAGTATTTGTTTTTTAGTTTACCACAATCATCCTTGCTGTACACACCTTTTGGGATAAGCCTACTTGGTTAGAATTTGCTAGAATACTCTATGTGCTTCACTTATACCTTTTGAGCTTGATAGTTTTTGCTCTACTGCTTCACTTATATCTTTTAAAGCACGACGGTGGATTAATTTTGAAGAAATTGCTAGTCTCTCATGCTTCATTTATACTATTTTCAGAGTCTTTTAGAACAGCACGGTATTTGCTATGGTTACATATTTGGTCCTAGAATGACCAACATCCAAGTTGGGTATAATAAAAGCTATCATAGAAAGTGAATTGGATGCTATGATCAATTTGATGCTTGATAATTGTTTTGAGATATGGAGGTAGTGATATCAAAGTCATGCTAGTTGAGGTGATTATGAAAAATACTTGTGTTGAGGTTTGTGATTCCCGTAGCATGCACGTATGGTGAACTGCTTTGTGATGAAGTTGGAGCACAATTTTATTTATTGATTGTCTTCTTTGTGAGTGGCGGTCGGGGACGAGCGATGGTCTTTTCCTACCAATCTATCCCCCTAGGAGCATGCGCGTAGTACTTTGTTTTTGATGACTTCTAGATTTTTGCAATAAGTATATGAGTTCTTTTGACTAATGTTGAGTCCATGGACTGTACGCACCCTCACCCTTCCACCATTGCTAGCCTCTCTTGTGTCGCTCAAGTTTCGCCGGTACCATACACCCACCATATACCTTCCTCAAAACAGCCACCAGACCTACCTATTATGGCATTTCCATAGCCATTCCGAGATATATTGCCATGCAACTTTCCACCATTCCGTTCATATGACACGCAATACTTTTGTCATATTGCTCTTTGCATGATCATGTAGTTGACATCGTATTTGTGGCAAGGCCACCTTCATAATTTTCATACATGTCGCTCTTGATTCATTGCATATCCTGGTACACCGCCGGAGGCATTCATATAGAGTCATATCTTGTTCTAGCCTTGAGTTGTAATCTTGAGTTGTAAATCCATAAAAGTGTGATGATCTTCATTATTAGAGCATTATCCTAGTGAGGAAAGGATGATGAAGACTATGATTCCCCCACAAGTCGAGATGAGACTTCGGACTTTACAAAAAGAAAAAGAAAAAAGAGAAAAAGAAAGGCCAAAAAAAGAAAGGACAAAGAAAAAAAAAGAGAAAAAGAAAAAAAAAGAAAAAAGAAAAAAATGAGAGAAAAAGAGAGAAGGGACAATGCTACTATCTCTTTTTCCACACTTGCGCTTCAAAGTAGCACCATAATCTTCATGTTAGAGAGTCTCATATGTTGTCACTTTCATATACTAGTGGGAATTTGTCATTATAGAACTTGGCTTGTATATTCCAATGATGGGCTTCCTCAAAATTCCCTAGGTCTTCGTGAGCAAGCGAGTTGGATGCACACCCACTTAGTTTCTTTTGTTGAGCTTTCATATATTTATAGCTCTAGTGCATCCGTTGCATGGAAATCCCTACTCACTCACATTGATATCTATTAATGGGCATCTCCATAGCCCGTTGATACGCCTAGTTGATGTGAGACTATCTTCTCCTTTTTTGTCTTCTCCACAACCACCATTCTATTCCACATATAGTGCTATGTCCATGGCTCACACTCATGTATTGCGTGAAAGTTAAAAAAGTTTGATATTATTAAATTATGAAACAATTGCTTGGCTTGTCATCGGGGTTGTGCATGATTAAATACTTTGTGTGATGAAGTTAGAGCAACAGCCAGACTATATGATTTTGTAGGGATAACTTTCTTTGGCCATGTTATTTTGAGAAGACATGATTACTTTCATTAGTATGCTTGAAGTATCACTATTTTTATGTCAATATGAACTTTTATTTTGTATCATTTGGATCTGAACATTCATGCCCTAAGAAAGAAAATTACATTGAGAATTATGCTAGATAGCATTCTACATCAAAAATTATGTTTTTATCATTTACCTACTCGAGGACGAGCAGGAATTAAGCTTGGGGATGCTTGATACGTCTCGAACGTATCTATGATTTTTGATTGTTTCATGCTATTATATTACCCCTTTTGGATGTTTATGGGCTTTATTTTACACATCTATATCATTTTTGGGACTAACCTACTAACTGGAGGCCCAGCCCGTATTGCTGTTTTTTTGCCCATTTCAGTATTTTGAAGAAAAGGAATATCAAACAGAGTCCAAACGGAATGAAACCTTTGGGAGCGTGATTTTTGGAACGAACGTGATCCACCGGACTTGGAGTGCAAGTCAAGAAGCAGCCGAGGCGGCCACAAGAGGGTAGGGCGCCCCCCTACAGGGCGCGCCCCCCTGTCTCGTGGGCCCCTTGGGCGGCCACCGACGTACTTCTTCCTCCTATATAAGCCTACGTACCCCGAAAACATCCATGGAGCCAACGAAACACAATTTCCACCACCGTAACCTTCTGTATCCGCGAGACCCCATCTTGGAGCCTTCTCTGGCGCTCTGCCGGAGGGGGAATCGACCATGAAGGGCTTCTACATCAGCACCATAGCCCCTACGATGAGTTGTGAGTAGTTTACCACATACCTTCGGGTCCATAGTTATTAGCTAGATGGCTTCTTCTCTCTTTTTGGATCTCAATACAATGTTCTCCCCCTCTCTTATGGAGATCTATTCGATGTAAACTCTTTTTGCGGTGTGTTTGTCGAGATCCGATGAATTGTGGGTTTATGATCAAGTTTATCTATGCGAAATATTTGAATCTCCTCTGAATTTTTTATGTATGATTGAGTTATCTTTGCAAGTCTCTTCGAATTATCAGTTTGGTTTGGCCTACTAGATTGATCTTTCTTGCCATGGGAGAAGTGCTTAGCTTTGGGTTCAATCTTGTGGTGTCCTTACCCAGTGACAGAAAGGGTTGCAAGGCACGTATTGTATTGTTTCCATCGAGGATAAAAAGATGGGGTTTATATCATATTGCATGAGTTTATCCCTCTATGTCATGTCATCTTGCTTAAGACGTTACTCTATTCTTATGAACCTAATACTTTAGATGCAGGCATGAGTCGGTCGATGTGTGGAGTAATAGTAGTAGATGCAGGCAGGAGTCGGTCTACTTGTCACGAACGTGATGCCTATATACATGATCATGCCTAGATAATCTCATAATTATTCGCTTTTCTATCAATTGCTCGATAGTAATTTGTTGACCCGCCGTAATACTTATGCTATCTTGAGAGAAGCCTCTAGTGAAACCTATGGCCCCCGGGTTTATCTCTTATCATATTTGCTTCCAATCTACTTTTATTTGCATCTTTACTTTTTGCATCTATATTATAAAATATGAAAAATATATTTATCTTATCATACTATCTCTATTAGATCTCACTTTCGCAAGTGGCCGTGAAGGGATTGACAACCCCTTTATTGTGTTGGTTGCGAGTTCATTGTTTGTTTGTGTAGGTGCGTGGGACTTTTGAGGAGCCTCCTACTGGATTGATACCTTGGTTCTCAAAAACTAAGGGAAATACTTACGCTACTATTGCTGCATCACCCTTTCCTCTTCAAGGAAAACCAACGCAAGCTCAAGACGTAGCACTTGCACTGATGACAACTTACTTGAGGGATCTTACTCAATCCATAGGTAGGTATGGTGGACTCTCATGGAAAAATTGGGTTTAGGGATGTTTGGAACCACAAGTAGTATATCTATGTGGCGTAAATAATTTGGCTAGCATGACAGGGAAAGGCAAGCTCAACATGTTGTAGGATCCATGACAATATAACTTCTACTCGGATATAAGAAAACATAACCCATTCTCTTGTCTTCCATGTCCAACATCAACTTTTTAGCATGTCATATTTTAATGAGTGCCCACTACCACAAAAGATGTCCAAGATAGTATATTTATATGTAAAACCTCTCTTTCTTTATTACTTCTTATTAATTGCAGCAATGACCAAAACTATGTTTGTCAACTCTCAACAACATTAATTCATCATACTCTTTATATGTGAAGTCATTACTCTCCATAAGATCAATATATGATCTTTTTATTTCTTCTTATTGTTTCTTTAATTCCCTCAAGATCATAGCAAGATAACAAAGCCCTCAACTCAAAATGACTCTTTATTATATAGCTCACGGACTCGATTACATAGATAGAGATCAAAACAAAACTCAAAGCTAGATCATACTAAAACTTTATTCTACTAGATCAAGAGATAACCAAAAGAATCGAACTAAGAAAAATGATAAAGATAGAGGTGTGATGGTGATACGATACCGGGGCACCTCCCCCAAGTTTGCCAATTGCCAAGGGGAGTGCCCATACCCATGCATTTATGTCTCTTTCTTCGGAGGTGGTGATGATGGAGTTGTTGTTGTAGTAGGCTTCTTCCTTAGCTTATGCTTGAGGATAGAATTTTCCTACCTTAAGTAATCGATCTCCTGCTGAAGACTTAGTATCTTTTTACATAGTTCCTGTTTGTTTTCCTGCAAGAGAAGAAAAGTCATAAACTCGATATTAGGTTTCTTTGCTTTATTAGGGAGACTTGACTTTTTGAACTCCACGTGCATGTTCCCAGGTTGAGGTAGTTGGACTGCATCTTCATCTGAGCTTGTCTCCTCCTTTCCCTTAGGATCATAGTCTTCTTATTCCTCCGTGGTCCAACCACAATGCTCCAAATCCCCGTAGACTTTATGGTGTGCAACGTAATCAGCCACATAGCTTTCTCCCTCTGAATCCTGGGACGACATATTGCTCTAAATCTGCTGCAGAAACATCTGAAAACAAAAACAGAGGATTTTGTTGTGGTACGATGGTCAAAACCTTCGGGAGATCATATAATGAATTTTTACCGTCCAAAAGAAGTATTATGCAAGAAAATGGAGTCCGGAGGGCACACGAGGTGGCCAGAAGGCAGGGGGTAGGGCACGCCCTCCATACTTGTGGTCTCCTCCTGTCTCTTTCTGACTACTTTTAATTTTCCTAATTTTTTAAATATTCCAAGACGGAGAAAAATTGCTCTTAGAACAGTTTTGGAGTCGGTTTACTTACCGTAGCACATACATATTCCTTTTCGCAATCTGAAATATTCTGGAAAGTGTCGCTTATGTACTCCTCCGGTGTTATGGTGTCAATTATATTGGTCTCAACATTTATGGGATTACATGAGATATAATGTTCGATTCTTTGACCATTTACCACCTTCGGACTTGTGCCTTCTGTGTTGTTGATTTTTATGGCACCGAAACGATAGACCTCCTCGATAATGTAAGGACCTTCCCATTTAGGGAGAAGTTTTCCTGCAAAACTTCTTAAACAAGGGTTGTATAACAAAACATGATCACCTACATTAAACTCACGCTTTTTTATCCTCTTGTCATGGAATCTTTTAACCTTTTATTGAAACAACTTGGCATTCTCATAGGCTTGGGTTCTCCATTCATCAAGCGAGCTAATGTCAAATAACCTCTTCTCTCCGGCAAGTTTGAAATCATAATTGAGATCTTTAATAGCCCAATATGCCTTATGTTCTGGTTCAAGAGGTAAGTGACAAGCCTTTCCATAAACCATTTTATACGGAGACATACCCATAGGATTTTTATAAGCAGTTCTATAAGCCCATAATGCATCATCAAGTTTATTGCACCAATTCTTTCTAGATCTATTAACAATCTTTTACAAAATCAATTTAATCTCTCTATTACTCAATTCTACTTGACCACTAGACTGAGGATGATATGGAGATGCAATTCTATGGTTAACATCATACTTAGCAAGAAGCACCATGAATAAAATGTGAACCACCACCAGTCATTAAATTTCTAGGGACTCCAAATCTAAAAAATAACTTCTTTAAGCATCTTAATAGAAGTGTTATGATCAACACTACTAGTTGGAATAGCTTCTACTCACTTAGTAATGTAATCAACAGCAACTAGAATATGTGTATACCCATTGGAGGAAGGAAAAGGTCCCATATAATCAAAACCCCAAACATCAAATGGTTGAATAACAAGTGAATAATTCATAGGCATTTCCTGACGTCTACTAATATTACCAATTCTTGGGCATTCATCACAAGACAAGAGAAACTTACGAGCATCCTTGAAGAGAGTAGGCCAATAAAAATCAGAATGCAATACCATGTGTGCAGTTCTATCTCTAGTGTGGTGTCTTCCGTAAGCCTCGGAGTGACACTTGCGTATGATCTATTCCTATTCATGCTCAGGTACACAACACATAATAACACCATCTACTCCTTCTTTATAAAGGTGTGGGTCATCCCAAAAGTAATGTCTTAAATCATAGAAAAACCTTTTCTTTTGCTGGTATGTGAAACTAGGCGGTATAAATTTAGCAACAATGTAGTTAGCATAATCAGCACACCATGGAGTATTACAAGAAGCATTTATGATAGCTAATTGTTCATCATGAAAGCCATCATCAATAGGCAGTGGGTCATTGAGGGAGTCCTGGATTAGGGGGTGTCCGGATAGCCGAACTATCACCGTTGGCCGGACTCCTAGACTATGAAGGTACAAGATTGAAGACTTCGTCCCGTGTCCGGATGGGACTTTCCTTGGCGTGGAAGGCAAGCTTGGCGATACGGATATGTAGATCTCCTACCATTGTAACCGACTCTGTGTAACCCTAACCCTCTCCGGTGTCTATATAAACTAGAGGGTTTTAGTCCGTATGAGGAACAACAATCATACCATAGGCTAGCTTCTAGGGTTTAGCCTCTCTGATCTCGTGGTAGATCTACCCTTGTAGTACCCATATCATCAATATTAATCAAGCAGGAGTAGGGTTTTACCTCCACTGAGAGGGCCCGAACCTGGGTAAAAACATCGTGTCCCTTGTCTCCTGTTACCATCCGCCTAGACGCATAGTTCGGGACCCCCTACCCGAGATCCGCCGGTTTTGACACCGACATTGGTGCTTTCATTGAGAGTTCCTCTGTGTCGTCACCTATAGGCCCGATGGCTCCTTCGGTCATCAAATACACGGTCCAGGGTGAGGCTTTTCTCCTCGGACAAATCTTCGTATTTGGCGGCTTTGCACTACGGGCCAATTCACTTGGCCATCTGGAGCAGATTGAAAGCTACGCCCCTGGCCATCAGGTCAGATTTGGAAGTTTGAACTATACGGCTGACATCCGCGGAGACATGATCTTCGACGGATTCGAGCCACAGCCGAGCGCGCCGCACTGTCACGATGGGCATGATCTAGCTCTGCTGCCGATAGTGCCCTGGAGGCCGCACAAGAGTCCGCTCCGACCCTTAGCTCAGAGCCGACTGCGTCGATCGAGGATGGGTGGCTGGACACCGCCTCGGGGGCCGCTACCTCTACGGCGGTAGAGCCGAATACCGACCTTGTCCCTTGTGAAGCTCATGACTCCAAGGTGCCGGACTCCTCTCCGGATCCCGAACCTTCCGCGCCCCTGCCAATCGAATCCGATTGGGCGCCGATCATGGAGTTCACCGTTGCGGACATCTTTCAGCACTCGCCTTTTGGCGACATCCTGAAAAATTCGCTAAAGTGTCTCTCTTTATCAGGAGAGCCCTGTCCGGATTATGGTCAGGACGGTTGGGATGCGGACGACGAAGAAATTCAAAGCCCACCCACCACCCACTTCGTAGCTACTGTCGATGACTTAACCGACATGCTAGACTTCGACTCCGAAGACATCGACGGTATGGACGACGATGCCGGAGACGACCAAGAACCAGCACTTACAGGGCACTAGAAGGCCACCTCAACTCACGATGTATATATGGTGGATACAACTAAAGGAAGCGATAATGAGGAATAACGGGACGCTGCGAAGGATAATTCCCTCGAAAAACAGTCAAAACAGCGACGTAAGCGCCACCTCGACAACGACAGCACCCATACAGACCCAGCCATTGAGCAGGGCGAACCGGTGGATGACGAACATGCCCTCGAGCAACCATCTGAACAGGATAACTTGGATAAGCAGCCCGTCCCCGGCGAAGATAACAGTCCGGACAATCTCAGACCGGACAAGTTTTTGGAGCAGAAGAACCTCCACATAAGGCTCTTCGCCACTGCATGTAGCCTGAAAAAGCAGAAGCAGAAGCTCAAAACAGCGGAAGATGCACTCAGAATTAGATGGAGCAAAGTACTCAACACCGCAGACAAATACGGCGACAGTCGCCAAACAAAGAGCTACCCGAAGCGTAAACTAGTGCCCGAATTCGATGAGGAGGCCTTAGAGCCCACGCAACAAAAGAACAAAGAGGCTGCCCGGTCGGATGGACGACCACATGACAAGCATAGAGCGGCAAGCGGCGCCGCACACAATCCGGCACGCGAACCGCATAAGGCATCACATCAAAAGGATGGCCCAGTTAGGTCCATCTACGGGCCAAGAAAGCAAGCTCTTTTAAGCAATGCAACACGCCAAATATCCGAACATCACGGCACACCCAAATACAGGGGAGCCGCACACCCCCTATGTTTCACCGATGAGGTGCTGGATCATGAATTCCCAGCGGGATTTAAACCCGTAAACATAGAGGCATACGACGGAACAACAGACCAAGGAGTCTGGATAGAGGATTACATCCTCCACATACACATGGCTAGAGGAGACGATCTCCACGCCATAAAATACCTACCCCTAAAGCTCAAAGGGCCAGCACGGCACTGGATTAAAAGCCTCCCTGAAAATACCATTGGAAGTTGGGAAGAGCTCGAGGATGCTTTTCGGGCAAATTTTCAAGGGACTTATGTCCGCCCTCCGGATGCAGACGATTTAAGTCACATAACTCAACAATCCGGAGAGTCAGCCCGCAAATTCTGAAACATGTTCCTCACCAAAAAGAACCAAATAGTCGACTGTCCGGACGCCGAAGCCTTAGGAGCTTTCCAACACAACGTCCGAGACGAATGGCTCGCCAGACACCTTGGCCAGGAAAGGCCAAGAACAATGGCCGCACTAACAAGCCTCATGACCCGCTTTTGCGCGGGAGAGGATAGCTGGCTGGCAAGATGCAACACCAGCGACCCAAGTACATCCAAGGTCAGGGATGGAAATGGGAAACCATGACGCAGCAAGGACCAGCGTCGGACTAAGGGAAATGGTCCAAGGAGCACGGCAGTCAACGCCGGATTCAAAAGCTCTCGGCAGAACAACAAAAAACTTCCTCTCAAGGACGACAGCGACGAGCTATCCAACCTAAACAAAATCTTGGACAAGATATGCCAAATCCACAATACCTCTGGGAAGCCTGCAAACCACACCCACAGAGATTGTTGGGTCTTCAAGCAGTCCGGCCGACTTAATGCCGAACACAAGGGGCTCGACACACCAAGTGAGGATGATGACGAAACCCACAAGCAGAGCACCGGAAATCAAAGGAATTTCCCACAAGAGGTCAAAATAGTAAACTCACTTCAAGTGACAATAGGAAAAATTAGAGAGGCGCCCATTAAAGTACGTGTCGCACGGTCCACCCCAGCGGAGTCCCGACACTGGATGTCAAAACCAATCACTTTCGACCATCGGGATTATTCCGGAAGTATCCGGAACGCAGGATGGACTGCTTTCATATTAAATCCTATAATCGATGGACTACAATTTACAGAGGTCCTAATGGACGACGAGAGTGATCTAAACCTGCTATATCAGGATACAATCCGCAGAATGGGGATAGACCCAACCAAAATACGCCATAGCAACACTTCCTTTAAAGGAGTGATGCCAGGCCCATATGCCCATTGTACGGGCTCTCTACTACTAGAAGTTATGTTCGGCTCATCCGACAACTTCCGTCGCAAAAAGTTAGTCTTCCACATTGCCCCATTTAAAAGTGGCTATCAAGCACTATTGGGACGCGAAGCTTTCGCCCGCTTTAACGCAATACCGCATTATGCATCTCTTACACTCAAAATGCCTGGTCCACGCGACATCATCTCATTAAAGGGAAACTTCGAGTGTTTCTTGAAAACGGAAGAAAGTGAGATTGCCTTGACAGCCACACACTAATCCGACTTTGCTGATCAAAGCACCTAAACAGGTCATTCAGATCCCGGACATGGTTAGTCGAGTCCGGCATATATAAACAAGGGGCTTGATAGCCGCGTACCCCCTTGCAAGGGGCTGCACGCATGTACGATAAGAGACAATATGGCTCAATTGTATTCATTTTATGAATCATACTCTGTTTATACATTTTTCGCACGATCCTTTTTTCCAACTAAGTTCTTCTCTTTTACAGATGAACACCATGCTACACCCGTCCAGGATACGGCACAACGGAGACACAGGCGCAAACGTGCAGTAGGGACCCATTGCAAGGATTCTTTTCAGATTAAGACCCTGCGTAAACCTTTCTTACTGTCTCCTGTTGATACACATCCCCCGGTTTCTTACTATAACCGAGGAGGAGGCTGGCGTTTTGGCATCGGACGCGTCAGAAATTTTTGCGCGTACCTGGACACTAGGGGCTTAGGGCATTGTTCTGCCCGTTTTCATAAAGACCGAATACCTTAGGGAGTGTTCGGCGTCTCGAGTTAGGCCTTATATGCATCAGCTCTGAATCATGTCTTTGGTCAAATGTTGGGTTTGCCCGGCTCCTGTGTTTTGCTGCCTTACGTTCCATTTTATCGGCTAACGCGGCACCAGGAGAACTACTGCGATTGTGCCCCGGTTCGGCCTGGCGAGCACCTCAGTAGAGAAAGCCAAAAACTGACTGTCATGATATACGTGAGACTGGTCAACCACTCGATGACCCACAGGAATGTTTAGAATCCCTCCGCTTTAACGACGGACCGTTTCCCAGTCAGGCACATACGCACCCCGAATTCGCGAGAGTGCGGTGCCCCTAGGGGCTATATAGTAGCCCCACCATCGAACTCCTATGGCTAAGTGAAAGTGATAAAGCATTATAGTCCGATTGCCTAGTTTGCTACGCTACCACCTCCTTCACAGGACCAAGACGTTGGATAAAGTGTGAAAATGCGCTTTTTTGCAAACACCCCCGCACTATGTGCGTGGGGGCTGAAGCCAAGGACTGCCATCTTTCAGGTTATATACATATACATTAACGGCCGCACAGGAGGTACTGTACTACTTGAACGCACAAGTATAAAAAGCACTTATATTCTATTGAAACATTGCTTCACAAATCATACATGTCATTTGAACATAATATCCTTCGAGCACTGCATCTCTATTAAACGAGCGCCCTGAAAGACTTCCTCAAAGTAGTCCTCGGCAGGTACTCGGCTTCGGTCCGAATCCTGGGATGCAACGACAGTGGCCTTCATCTCCGCCCAGTATGTCTTGACACGGGCGAGAGCCATCTGCGCACCCTCTATGCATGCTGACCGCTTCATTGCACTAATATGCGGCACCGCACCAAGGAACTGCTGCACCAAGCCAAAATAACTCTTTGGCTCGGGCCTCTTTGGAAACAAATGAGTCACGATAGACTTCATGGCAAGTCCGGATAACCTATTCAGCTCCGCCCATTCGGCCAAGCGATCAGTTAAGGGAAGTGGGCGCTCCGGATTATGGAACTGTGACCAAAAAACCTTTTCCACTTCGCGATCCTGTTGATCTCGGAAGTGTTCGGCCGCGTCCGTGGCACTTGCCGCCAAGTCCAGATAAGCATCCTCCACACTCCACAACAGGTCCAGTTGAGCATATTTAGGATGCACGAATTTCCTCCGCAGCAGAAAGGGCTTTCCAGCCGCGATATCTCCGGCCTGACGTGGCTCCTCCTTCATAGCTCTCATCGCAGAGCGAGCATCCTTGGCCTCGGCAGTGGCCTTCTTAAGGTCCTCTTGCACCGCTCGATCTTCTTTTTCAAGAAGCTGGCAGCGGTCGGCAGCATTCTTCAACTTCACGGCCATCTCGGCCATTTCCTCCTTGCTTCGGCAGTGAGCAGCCTGTTCAGCTTTTAGCTCTTCGGCCGCCTTCGAGGCAGCCGCATTACTTTTTCTGGTTTGCTCCTTGGCTCGGGCGAGCTCCGTCCGAAGCTCCTCCATAGCAGCGGCACCATCTGCATTATGCATACATACTGTAAGGCACGGGTGTCAAGCTCCCTTACCAGGTGTCCGCGGAGAAGCCACATACCTTGTGACTCGTCAAGTCGCTTATTGACCAGCGTGATGTCCGCATCCGCGACGTCAAGTTACTGCTTCAGTTCGGCAAATCTATCAGTCCGGCTGGCCACCGAACGCTCCGCCACCTATATAGGAAGGGTGACATCTTACAACTGAGATTATGATCCTCGGCACGCTGTCACCTTTGACAACGTACCGAGTCTCAGGGGCTACTATCTACACAGGGCGCATTCTATATGCAAAACTGTCAGAAGGTATATCATTTTTGCGTACCTCAAACCCCGTCAGTAAACTTCTGACGGCTTCATACAATCCTCTCTGAGTGGATGAAATCCTTTCAATCACCATACCCATTAACGTACGGTGATCTTTTGAGATAGACGCTCGCCCGAGCAGATCCTTCAGCTCCGCCGACCGTACACCAGTTGGTGCCGAACCTTCCGGCCCCGTCGGACTCGGGGAAACCCTCCATGACGACACCTCAGGGTCGTCCGCCCCGCCTGACGGTGCGGCAGATGGAGGCGTTTCGCTCTCCATCATCTCCGGACGAAGATCCCCCGAAGATGAGCTCTGCTGAGAAGGGCTGAGATCCGAACTACAAGGTAAAACTCCGTTTATCTTCAGAAATAAAAACAGGGATGTCCCTTATTACAAAACTCCCCTTCTACTTACGGCTCGCTAGAAGGCTGATTTCCTTGGGGAAATAGTGCGGCCGGGGCCTCTCCCGGCGCAGGACCCTTTGGTGAGGATTTCTTCCCCCGCTTTGAGGCCTTGGCCTCCGGGTCTTCAGAAGCGGTCCTCTTCCCCCCCCCCCCCTGGAGGGAGGTATTATCGATCCCCCCTTTCTCGAGAGCCTCCTTAGTGGAGGCAGTAGCTTTCTTGTTCCCCGCTTCACCCTCTTCCAAAGGCGCGGCCTCCAGCATCTTGGTTAACACAGGATCCGGCGTGGTCTCAGGGAGGGGGGTCGGACACCTTATTAGTTTTGCTTTTGCTATCCACTCCTATTCAAGGGACATATCTTTAAAGGGCAAGTTTATGATAAATATACGGACAGCGTGTCCGGGCACAAGACTACTTACTTGAGTATCTAGGCGATTGCAGCTCAGACATGCGTCCTCGGTCAAGTCCGGACACATCTCTTGTGATGCGAAGAACAGTTTATACATCTCCACGGGCGTCACACGCATGAAGTGTTGGAGAGCTCGCGGTCCCTCCGGACTGAATTCCCACAGGCGGAGGGGGCGACGTTTGCAGGGAAAAAGGCGCCGAATTAGCATGACCCGCGCCACTACAACCAGATTGATCTCCCTCTTTTGGAGGTCCCGAATACGACCCTGCAACAGTGGTACGTCCTTGGACGGCCCCCAGTCAAGCCCCTTGTTGACCCATGACGCCAGCCGTTGTGGAGGGCCCGAGCGAAAGGCAGATGGCGCCACCCATCTGGTGCCCCTGGGAGCGGTGATGTAGAACCACTCCTGTTGCCACAGACCAAGCTCCTCTTGAAAAGAGCCCTCGGGCCATGGAGCGTCAACATTCTTGCTTATGACAGCCCCTCCGCACTCTGTCAGCTGCCCCCTGATAATCTTCGGTTCCACTTTGAAGGTTTTGAGCCACAACCCGAAGTGAGGGGTAATGCGGAGGAAGGCTTCGCATACAACAATAAACGATGAGACGTGGAGGATAGACTCCGGATCCAAATCATGAAATTCCAGCCCATAATAAAACATGAGCCCCCTCACGAAGGGGTCCATCGGGAAGCCTAACCCCCGAAGGAAGTGAGACATGAACACCATGCTCTCGCCAGGCCTGGGAGTGGGAGTAACCTGCCCTTGGGCAGGCAGCCTGTGCACAATTTCGCCGGTCAGATATCGGGCGTCTCTCAGCTTTAGCACGTCTTCCTCCATGACGGACGAAGGCATCCACCGGCCTTACAGGTCGGAGCCGGACATCCTCGAAGGTCCGAAGCGCCTGAATCTAGAGCTTTGGGTGTTGGAACTCGAGGCGAGGGGCGGATTCGATTGAGATTGAAAAAAAGGGAGCAGGCCTTGGTCTCGTTATAAAGAGGTTGGATACCAAGAGCCCTCCCCGTGACTGTTCGGGACTCGCCTTCGATAGGGGGGCGCGCCAACGGGCACGACTGGGTTACCCATGCCCGTATTGATGAGAATCCCGGAATAAGGGGGCACGATCTCCGCTTTGACAAGAGTGCCAAGGAAACCGCCTCGCTAAACGCGCTGAGGTGGGACAGTAAAAATTCCAGTAAAGGCTTGGCCGTGATGTGACGTCACACCGCAAAATATGTCAGCAGATTAAATTTGTGTAAAGATTATTCTCTCTATGGTGGTATGTGTAACTTATTTTGCAGAGCCGTACACTATCCTTGTGTTCAAAATCTTATATGAAGTATTCGGAGGAGGAACCCGCCTTGCAATGCCGAAGACAATATGCGCGCCGGACTCGTCGTCATTGAAGCCTGGTTCAGGGGCTACTAAGGGAGTCCTGGATTAGGGGGTGTCCGGATAGCCAAACTATCACCATTGGCCGGACTCCTAGACTATGAAGATACAAGATTGAAGACTTTGTCCCATGTCCGGATGGGACTTTCCTTGGCGTGGAAGGCAAGCTTGGCGATACGGATATGTAGATCTCCTACCATTATAACCGACTCTGTGTAACCCTAACCCTCTCCGGTGTCTATATAAACCGGAGGGTTTTAGTCCGTAGGATGAACAACAATCATACCACAGGCTAGCTTCTAGGGTTTAGCCTATCTGATCTTATGGTAGATCTACTCTTGTACTACCCATATCATCAATATTAATCAAGCAGGAGTAGGGTTTTACCTCCACTGAGAGGGCCCGAACCTGGGTAAAAACATCGTGTCCCTTGTCTCCTATTACCATCCGCCTAGACGAACAGTTCGGGACCCCCTACCCGAGATCCGCCGGTTTTGACACCGACAGGTTGTCTCCCAAAAAGCGCTTTTATTCAATGCCTTTTTAACTAAGGTGTGATGATTTCAATGATGCTCACCTAAAAGTAAAGAATTAAAACATAATGGGAGCATCATGAAGCATATGACTAGCACATTTAAGTCTAACCCACTTCGTATGCATAGGGATTTTGTGAGCAAAGAATTTATGGGAGCAAGAATCAACTAGCTTAGGAAGGCAAAACAATTGAAACTTCGAGATTTTCATCACATAGAGAGGAAACTTGATATTATTGAGATATGTAAAAGCATATGTTCCTCTCTCATAATAATTTTTAGTAGCATAATGACTGAATTCAACAATATAACTATCAAATAAAGCATTATTTTCATGATCCACAAGCATAGAAATTTTATTACTCTCCGCATAAGCAAATTTCTTCTCATTCATAATAGTGATGGGAGCAAAATCAACAAATAACAATCATGACATTGAAAATTAAAATCATGATGACAAGTTTCATGGTTATCATTATTCAATATAACATACATGTCATCACCATAATCATCATAAATAGCAACTTTTTTATCATAGTCAATTAAAACCTCTTCCAAAATAGTGGATTCAACACTAAATAAAGTCATGAGCTCTCCAAATCCACTTTCATAATTATAACAATAAGATTCAACACCCTCCAAAATGGTGGATAATTATTACTTAAAGTTGATACTCTTCCAAACCCACTTTCATCAATAGAATCATCACAAATAGGAGGCACACTTCCATCATAATAAATTTTCTCATCAAAACTTGGGGGACTAGAAGTATCATCCTCATCAAACATAGCATCCCCAATCTTATGGCTTTGCATATCATTAGCATCATCGATATTCAAAGAATTCATACTAACAACATTGCAATCATGCTCATCATTCAAAGATTCTATGCCAAACATTTTATTGAATTCTTCTTCTATCAATTGAGCACAATTTTCCTTTCCATATTCTCAAGAAAGAAATTATAAAGATGAACAATATGATGCCACCTGAATTCCATTTTTTGAAGTTTTCTTTCATAAACCAAACTAGTGATAAAACAAGAAACAAAAAGATTCAATTTCAAGATCTAAAGATATATCTTCAAGCACTCACCTCCTCGGCAACGGCGCCAGAAAAGAGCTTGATGTCTACTACACAACTTGTTCTTGTAGACTCGTGTTGGTCCTCCAAGCACGGAGTTTTGTAGGACAGTAGCAAATTTCCCTCAAGTGGACGACCTAAGGTTTATCAATCCATGGGAGGCATAGTATGAAGATGGTCTCTCTCAAACACCCCAGCAACCAAATAACAAAGAGTCTCTTGTTTCCCCAACACACCAAATACAATGGAAAACTGTGTAGGGTGCACTAGTTCAGTGAAGAGATGGTGATACAAGTGTAATAATGATAGTAGATATTGATTTTGTAATAGGAACAACAAAAAAACAGCAAGGTAGCAAGTAACAACATTGAGCACAAACCGTATTGCAATGCTTGAAAATGAGGCCTAGGGTCCGTACTTTCGCTAGTGCAATCTCTCAAGAATGCTAATATAATTGGATCATATAACCATCCCTCAACGTGCGATGAAGAATCACTCCAAAGTTTTTATCTAGCGGAGAACATAAGACATAATTTTTTGTAGGGTACGAAACCACCTTAAAATTATTCTTTCCTATCGATGTATTCAGGAGTTAGTACTAAAATAACGCCAAGTGATCCTTTTCGATCGATCTATCTAAGAGTTCGTACTAAAATAACATCATATGATACGCATCAACCAACTCTAATGTCACCTAGATACTCAAGTGTCACCACAAGTATCCATGAGTTAATTATACGATACACATCAAACAATTTTAGATTCATAATACTCAGTCCAACACAAAGAACCTCAAAGAGTGCCCCAAGATTTCTACCGGAGAAAGTAGGATGAAAACGTGCATCAACCCCTATGCATAGATTACCCCAATGTCACCTCGGGAATCCGTGAGTTGAGTGCCAAAACATATATCAAGTGAATCAATATAATACCCCATTGTCACCATTGGTATTCATATGCAATACATATATCAAGTGCTCTCAAATCCATAAAAGTATTCAATCCGATAAAAAGAAATCTCAAAGGGAAAACTCAACTCATCACAACAAGATAGAGATGGAGAAACACCATATGATCCAACTATATTAACAAAGCCCATACATCAAGATCGTGCCAAATTAACATGAGAGAGAGAGAGAGCTCAAACACATAGCTGCAAGTACAAAGACTCTGTCATGAGGGTGGACCACTCCCTCCTCATCATAGAGACCATAGGGATGATGATGATGGTCTCCAGTGATGACTTACCCCTCCGGTAGGGTGCCAGAACGGGGTCTAGATTGGTTTTTCATGGCTACAAAGGCTTGCGGCAACGGAACTTCCGGTCTAGGGTTATTTCTGGGGGTTTCTGAATATATAGGATTTTTGGGCATCGGTTTCACGCAAAGATGGGCCAAGAGGCACCCACAAGACACCAGGGCACGCCATAGGGGGCTAGCACACCCTGGTGGGTTGTGGCCATCTCGTGGTTCTTTTTGCCCTCCCACGAAGCTTCTAGTGCCTCTTTTGTTCCAAAAAAATCGTCAAAAAGTTTCTTTGTTTTCTGCACAAAAAGCAACACCATGGTAGTTCTGCTGAAAACAACGCTAGTCCTAGTTAGTTTCATGCAAATCATACCAAAACCATATTAAATTGTTGTAAACATGGCATGAATACTTCATAAATTATAGATACATTGGAGATGTATCAGTCGTCCACTTGCCGGTATTTACTAATGGCGAAGTGTTTTCGACGGGGCCATCAGCATCTTCATCCATGTCCTTGGCCTCGTCATAGTGTAGTACGTCGGTCATGTTATTGACCCTGGCGACTAGGTGGGTGGTGGGTGGGATGTAAATTTCCCGATCGTCAACTTTAAGTCTGATCTTGTCATAAGCCAAAATCTTGTCGTCCGAGATTGACATGCTCTGGATACGGTCAAGTATCTCATTCAGGTGAGATAGCTCCTTGGAGTTCATGGCCTAACTATAGGCGGGGCTAACTCGAAGTATGCACAGCGTGTAGCTGATACGTCTCCAACGTATCTATAATTTTTTATTGTTCCATGCTATTATATTATCTGTTTTGGATGTTTAATGGGCTTTAATATGCTCTTTTATATTCTTTTGGGACTAACCTATTAACTGGAGGCCCAGTGCTAGTTTCTATTTTTTTTGCCTATTTTAGAGTTTTGCAGAAAAGGAATATCAAAAAAAGTCCAAACGGAATGAAACCTTCGCGAGGATCTTTCTTGGACCAAAAGAAATCCAGAAGACTTGGAGTTGAAGTCTGGGACTCTATGAGGAGGCCACGAGGATGGAGGGCGCGCCCAGGGGTGTAGGCGCGCCCCCACCCTCGTGGGCCCCTCATAGCTCCACCGACGTACTTATTTCGCCTATATATACTCTTATACCCTAGAAACATCAGAGAGAGCCATGAAACCACTTATCCACCGCCGCAACCTTCTGTACCCATGAGATCCCATCTTGGGGCCTTTTTTGGCGATCTGCCGGAGGGGGAATCGATCACGGAGGGCTTCTACATCAACACTATTGCCTCTCCGATGAAGCGTGAGTAGTTTACCACTAACCTTTGGGTCCATAGTTATTAGCTAGATGGCTAATTCTCTCTCTTTGATTCACAATACAAAGTTCTCCTCGATGTTCTTGGAGATCTATTCGATGTTATACTCTTTTGCGGTGTGTTTGCCGAGATCTGATGAATTGTGGATTTATGAACTTGATTATCTATGAATATTATTTGGTTCTTCTTTGAAATCTTATATGCATGATTTGATATCTTTGCAAGTCTCTTCGAATTATCGGTTCAGTTTGGCCTACTAGATTGATCTTTCTTGCAATGGGAGAAGTGCTTAGCTTTAGGTTCAATCTTGTGGTGTCCTTTCCCGGTGAGAGTAGGGGAAGCAAGGCACGTATTGTATTGTTACCATCAAGGATAAACAGATGGGGTTTATATCATATTGCTTGAGTTTAACCCTCTACATCATGTCATCTTGCTTAATGCGTTACTCTGTTCTTATGAACTTAATACTCTAGATGCATGTTGGATAGCGGTCGACGTGTGGAGTAATAGTAGTAGATGTAGAATCGTTTCGGTCTACTTGACACAGACGTGATGCCTATGTTCATGATCATTGCCTTAGATGTCTTCATAATTATGGGCTTTTCTATCAATTGCTCGGCAGTAATTTGTTCACCAACCATAATACTTATGCTATCTTGAGAGAAGCCACTAGTGAAACCTATGGCCCCCAGATCTCTTTTCTATCATATTACATCTCTTTTATTTACATCGCATCTTGTTTACTATTTTGCAATCTTTACTTTCCAATCTATACATCAAAAATACCAAAAATATTTACTTTACTATCTCTATTAGATCTCACTTTTGCGAGTGACCGTGAAGGGATTGACAACCCCTTTATCGTGTTGGTCGCAAGGTTCTTGATTGTTTGTGCAGGTACTAGGTGACTTGTGTGTTGTCTCCTACTGGATTGATACCTTGGTTCTCAAAACTGAGCAAAATACTTACGCTACTTTGCTGCATCACCCTTTCCTCCTCAAGGGAAAACCAACGCATGCTGAAGAGGTAGCAAGAAGGATTTCTAGCGCAGTTGCCGGGGAGATTTACACCAAGTCAAGTCAAGATTTGTCTCCCGTCAACTTGCCGATTTCTCGCGCCGTTGCCGGGGAGATCTCCGCCAAGTCAAGACATACCAAGTACCCATCATAAACTCTTCTCCCTCGCATTACATTATTTGACATTCGCCTCTCGTTTTCCTCCCCCCCCCCACTTCTAAAACAATTTTCGAAAACATTTTCCTTTTCTTTACCCCTCTTCCGTTCGTCTCTTTTTGCTTCTTCTTGTGTGCTTGTGTGTTGGGTTGATTGCTTGTCACGATCGCTCAAGATAATACTAAATTGTGTGACTTTTCCAATACCAACAACAATGATTTTATTAGCACTCCGATTGCTCCTACTACCGATGCTGAATCTTGTGAAATTAATACCGCTTTGTTGAATCTTGTTATGAAAGATCAATTTTCCGGCCTTCCGACTGAAGATGTCGCGACCCATCTAAACAACTTGTTGATTTGTGCGATATGCAAAAGTATAAATATGTGGATAATGATATTGTTAAATTGAAGCTATTTCTGTTTACGCTTAGAGATCATGCTAAAACTTGGTTCTCATCTTTTCCTAATTCATGGAATAAGTGCAAAGATGCTTTTATCTCTAAGTATTTTCCTCCCGCTAAGATCATCTCCCTTAGAAATGATATAATGCATTTTAAGCAACTTGATCATGAGCATGTTGCACAACCTTGGGAGAGGATGAAATTAATGATACATAATTGCCCTACAGATGGTTTGAATTTGTGGATGATTATACAAAAAAATATGTCAAATTGAATGTTGCTTCTAGAAATCTTTTAGATTCAGCCGTGGGAGGAACTTTTATGGAAATCACTTTAGGAGAAGCTACTAAACTCCTAGACAATATTATGGTTAATTATTCTCAATGGCACATCGAAAGATCCACTAGTAAAAAAGTTAATGCGATTGAAGAGATTAATGTTTTGAGTGGAAAGATGGACGAACTTATGAAATTATTTGCTAATAAAAGTGTTTCATCTGATCCTAATGATATGCCTTTGTCCACTCTAATTGAGAATAATATTGAATCTATGGATGTGAATTTTGTTGGTAGGAACAATTTTGGTAACAACGTGTATAGAGGCAATTTTAATCCTAGGCCATTTCCTAGTAATTCCTCTAATAATTATGGTAATTCCTACAACAATTCTTATGAAATTTTAATAATTTGCCCTCTGATTTTGAGAATAATGTAAAATAATTTATGAGTTCGCAGAAGAATTTCAATGCTTTGATTGAAGAAAAATTGCTTAAGATTGATGAGTTGGCTAGAAACATGGATAGAATTTCTCTTGATGTTGATTCTTTAAAACTTAAATCTATTCCACCCAAGCATGACATCAATGAGTCTCTAAAATCCATGAGAATTTCCATTGATGAGTGCAAAGAAAGAACCGCTAGGATGCGTGCTAAAAAAGATTGCTTTGTGAAAGCATGTTCTTCTAGTTTTTATGATAATAATGATGAAGATCTAAAAGTGATTGATGCGACTCCTATTAAATATTTGTTTTCCAATATGAATCTTGATAAAGATGGGGCTGGAGATGAGTCAACTTTAGTTAAAAGGAGTCCCAATGATTCCAGAGTTTTTAGAACTAGATGCAAAAATTGATAAAAGTGGGATTGAAGAGGTCAAAACTTTACATAGCAATGAACCAACTATTTTGGATTTCAAGAGATTTAATTATGATAATTGCTCTTTGATAGATTGTATTTCCTTGTTGCAAACCGTGTTAAATTCTCCTCATGCTTATAATCAAAATAAAGCTTTTACTAAAGATATCGTTGATACTTTGATGCAATCTTATGAAGAAAATCTTGAACTAGAAGTTTCTATCCCTAGAAAACTTTATGATGAGTGGGAACCTACTATTAAAATTAAGATTAAGGATTATGAATGCTATGATTTATCTGATTTGGGTTCTAGTGTTTCCACAATTCCAAAAACTTTGTGTGATGTGCTAGGTTTCCGTGAATTTGATGATTGTTCTTTAAATTTGCATCTTGCAGATTCCACCATTAAGAAACCTATGGGAAGGATTAATGATGTTCTTATTGTTGCAAATAGGAATTATGTGCCCGTAGATTTCATTGTTCTTGATATAGATTGCAATCCTACATGTCCTATTATTCTTGGTAGATCTTTCATTAGAACGATTGGTGCAATTATTGACATGAAAGAAGGAAATATTAGATTCCAATTTCCATTAAGGAAGAGCATGGAACACTTTCCTAGGAAGAAAATTAAATTTACTTATGAATCTATTATGAGAGCCACTTATGGATTGCATACCAAAGATTGCAATACCTAGATCTATTCTTGTTTTTATGCCTAGCTAGGGGCGTCAAACGATAGCGCTTGTTGGGAGGCAACCCAATTTTATTTTTGTTCTTTGCTTTTTGCTCCTGTTTAGTAATAAATAATTCATCTAGCTTCTGTTTAGATGTGGTTTTATGTTTTAATTAGTGTTTGTGCCAAGTAGAACCTTTGGGAAGCCTAGGGCGAAGTCTTTGCGATCTTGCTGTAAAAACAGAAACTTTTGCGCTCACGAGAATAGCTGTCATTTTTTACTGGAGAGTGCTTTTAGGTTGATTTTTTTGCAGATGATTAATATATAAATTTCTCACGACCACCAATTTATTTCGGAATTTTGGAGTTACATAAGTATTCGGAAGTTCCAGATTGCTACAGACTGTTCTTATTTTGACATATTCTGTTTTTCGTGTGTTGTTTGCTTATTTTGATGAATATATGAGTAGTATCGGGGGGTATGAACTATAGAGAAGTTATAATACAGTAAGTTTAACACCAATATAAATAAAGAATGAGTTTATTACACTATATTAAAGTGGTGGTTTATTTTCTTATACTGACGGAGATCATGAGATTTTCTGTTGAAGTTTTGTGTTGTGAAGTTTTCAAGTTTTTGGGTAAAGATTTGATGGATTTTGGAATGAGGAGTGTAAAGAGCCTAATCTTGGGGATGCCCAAGGCACCCCAAGGTAATTCAAGCATAACCAAAAGCCTAAGCTTGGGGATGCCCCAGAAGGCATCCCCTCTTTCGTCTTCATCAATCGGTAACTTTACTTGAGGCTATATTTTTATTCACCACATGATATGTGTTTTGCTTGGAGGGTCCTGTATGATTTGTGTATTTTCTTTTTAGTATAACACAATCATACTTTCTTTACAAACTTTTTGGGAGAGACACGCATGAATTGGAATTTATTAGAATACTCTATGTGCTTCACTTATATCTTTTGAGCTAGACAATATTGCTCTAGTACTTCGCTTATATCTTTTTAGAGCACGGCGGTGGTTTTATTTTATAGGAATTATTGATCTCTAATGCTTCACTTATATTATTTTGAGATCCTTTTAGAACATCATGGTAATTTGCTTTGGTTACAAAAATAGTCCTAATATGATGGGCATCCAAGATGGGTATAATAAAAACTTTCATATAAAGTGCGTTGAATACTATGATAAGTTTGATGCTTGATAATTGTTTTGAGATATGAGGATGGTGATATTAGAGACATGCTAGTTGAGTAATTGTGAATTTTAAGAATACTTGTGTTAAGGTTTGTGATTCCAGTAGCATGCACGTATGGTGAACCGTTATGTGATGAAGTTGGAGCATGGTTTATTTATTGATTGCCTTCCTTATGTGTGGAGGTCGGGATTGCGATGGTTAACTCCTACCAACCCTTCCCCTAGGAGCATGCGTGTAATATTTTTGTTTTGATGACTTGAACATTTTTGCAATAAGTATGTAAGTTCTTTATGACTAATATTGAGTCCATGGATTATACGCACTCTCACCTTTCCATCATTGCTAGCGTCTTTAGTACCATGCAACTCTCGCCGATACCATACAACCACCGTATACCTTCCTCAAAACAGCCACCATACCTACCTATTATGGCATTTCCATAGCCATTCGGAGATATATTGCCATGCAACTTTCCACCGTTCTATTTATTATGACACGCCCCATCATTGTCATATTGCCTTGCATGATCATGTAGTTAACATCGTATTTGCGGCAAAGCCACCGTTCATAATTTTTTCATACATGTCACTATTGAATATTTGCACATCCCGGTACACCACCGGAGACATTCACATAGAGTCATATTTGTTCTAAGTATCGAGTTGTAACTCTTGAGTTGTAAGTAAATAAAAGGGTGATGATCTTCATTATTAGAGCATTGTACCATGTGAGGAAAGGATGATGGAGACTATGATTCCCCCACAAGTTGGGATGAGACTCTAGACTAAAACAAAGAGGCCATAAAAAATGAGAAAAAGGCCCAAATAAAAAAATGAGAGAAAAAGAAAGAAGGGGCAATGCTACTATCCTTTTACCACACTTGTGCTTCAAAGTAGCACCATGATCTTCATGATAGAGAGTCTCGTATGTTGTCACTTTCATATACTAGTGGGAATTTTCATTATAAAACTTGGCTTGTATATTCCAATGATGGGATTCCTCAAAATGCCCTAGGTCTTCGTGAGCAAGCAAGTTGGATGCACACTCACTTAGTTTCTTTTGTTGAGCTTTCATAAACTTATAGCTCTAGTGCATCTGTTGCATGGCAATCCCTACTCACACACATTGATATCTATTGATGGACATCTCCATAGCCCGTTGATACGCCTAGTTGATGTGAGACTATCTTCTCCTTTTTGTCTTCTCCACAACCATCATTCTATTCCACCTATAGTGCTATGTCCATGGCTCACGCTCATGTATTGCGTGAAAATTTTGAAACAATTGCTTGGTTGAAATTGGGGTTGTGCATGATTAAGTACTTTGTGTGATGAAGATAGAGCATAGCCAGACTATATGATTTTGTAGGGATAACTTTCTTTGGCCATGTTATTTTGAGAAGACATGATTGCTTTGTTAGTATGCTTGAAGTATTATTATTTTATGTATATATTAAACTTTTGTCTTGAATCTTTCGGATCTGAACATTCATGCCACAATAAAGAAAATTACATTGATAAATATGCTAGGTAGCATTCCACATCAAAAATTCTGTTTTTATCATTTACCTACTCGAGGATGAGCAGAAATTAAGCTTGGGGATGCTTGGGGATACTCGAGGATATTTTTTTATTGTTCCATGCTATTATCTTATCTGTTTTGGATGTTTAATGGGCTTTAATATGCTCTTTTATATTATTTTCGGGACTAACCTACGAACCAGAGGCCTAGTGCCAGTTTAAATTTTTTTGCCTATTTTAGAGTTTTGCAGAAAAGGAATACCAAGCGGAGTCCAAACGGAATGAAACCTTCACGAGGATCTTTCTTGGACCATAAGCAATCCAGAAGACTTGGAGTTGAAGTCCGGGACTCTACAAGGAGGCCACGAGGTATGAGGGCGTGCCCCCACCCTCGTGGGACCCTCGTAGCTCCACCGACATACTTCTTTCGCCTATATATACTCTTATACCCTAGAAACATCAGGGAGAGCCATGAAACCACTTTTCCACCGCCGCAACCTTCTGTACTCATGAGATCCCATCTTTGGGCATTTTTCGACGATCTGCCGGTGTAGCGACCAGGCCTCAAACGGTCAAGTCTCTGTGCATCAGTGTCATTCCTGGATCGGTAATGATGACACGCACAGTACTCGAGGAATTATGACAGAGTTTCAATCACACACCTATTACATCGGGTCCTCATAAAGAGTATGATTACGCAAAAATATCATGGCTGAAGGCCATGTAAACTAGATATTTGCGGAAGCTTCAAAGGTAAATGAGTCCATCAACTCCAATGGCATAGCTGAGTGCAAAGCAACAACTTATCGCACCTTATTCATCGTCTGAGTAGCCATGTAGGTCAGCACATGGAATATGCTGGCAGAGACCTATGTCTACATGCAATATTTGGCTGGTGGAGGCTGAAGTTTATGATTTTTTGCATAAAGCTAGTTTTTCCCTACAACAAAGGAATAAATTTATTTAACTACTCCCAAATTGCTCATTATTTGAGAAGGTAACCCCAACTCAAATCCCAATTAAAAGTATCATCATTAACCCAAATCAAATTATTTGAAGTAACGTGATAAGATCACATCAATAGATTCAAGTACTAGATACTCAAGATGTCCATAACCGGGGACACGGTTAACCATGATTAGTTTGTACACTCTGCAGAGGTTTGCGCACTTTTCCCCACAAGACTCGACCGCATCCATGATCGGATGATCAAGACATAGTCTTTCTGAAGCATTAACTCTCTACTCCGGGCGGACTAGTACACCTACTTTCCCCTACATCTGCTAGTCCAACTCTTCAAGAGCTCATGCAACTTACTCAACTATGCCAAAGCCCATAATGGCTTGTGGCTGCACATGGAAGTTTCTATCATGAATAATCTTATGATCCCTTTGAGCCTGGGTGGCATTCCATAGGATAATCACATGGGTACTCAGGGATTTCCAAAAACAGGCAGCATTGAGTTCCCCAGGTGCCTCAACCAATCCACCCAGATGTATATTAAAGTTGCCACCTTAATGTTATCCATGATTAAATAACTCTCAAACTTCCATGTGTAAATCACGATCTAAGCCCCGTCTACGAGCATGGCTAAGCAATAATAAAGCATAACGTATATTCCCGGGGTGATCAAAAGGTATTAGGTTCCTACCTCAAGCACTACAACTAAACCACATGTTCCCAAACCTACTCATGCAAATATTTGAGGGGCGGAACTAATGTATAGTAAAAACTAGGTATAAAAGAGTACGGTCAAAGTGTAACATGCCTTACTGACGATCTTCAAACTCTAGAGATTCATAGTAACAAGCTTCGCACTCCGGGTAATCTAGCATAGACAAACAACAGCACACATAAGCAATCACTCAAATGAAAGATGAGAAAAACCGAGAAAAGATCCAAATCGAACACGAAACAAACAAACGGCTTAACCTGAAAAGAGTCAAACCTAACAACATTATTATCATGTGGATTAGATCTTAACAGTAGGTACATGTGATTAGCTACGATATGCAAAAAGATTCAACTCAAACGGAGAAACGAAACTCAAAATACAAATGAAACAAGATCGTTTACTAATTTGGACTAAACTCAAATTTTTCAGTACCAAAATCATGTTCAAGTTGGTTAACTGGAAAGAATAGAATGATACTAAGAATTAGGTGATGGTTTCATCTAATTTGGATAAACGAGTAAAAAGGTATGCTAGTTTAAAGATCAGGGGCTAAATCACGAGAAAACTATTCGCGGATAGGTCCCTCGCCAAAAATAACTAAAAAGAAAAATCCTACGGCGCGAACCTTCTGTATCTAACTTAACCGGCGAAAAGAGTTCGTTAAGACGAACGAACGGACGGACGTTCATTAAATAAATAAAACCAAACGAAAAACCGAACCAGCTAAACTAAAAAACCCGACAAAACCCTAATAAACCGATCTAGGTTTTATACCTAAAACCGGCAGTCGGCGGCGGCGGAAATCCGGCGAGTCGGCGGCAACGGCGAACGACGGCGCCGCTGTGGCACGGGAAGCGATGGCGATGCGGGGCGGCGGCAGCGGCACGCGGGGTGGTGGCGAGCTCCTGCGGGAGCTGCAGCGAGGCTAGCAGCGGCTGGCGGCGCGGGCGAGCGGCGGCGCTAGCGAGGGGCTGCGATGGCTACGACGACTCGGGGCTCCAGGGGGGCCCCGGGGTTCGGCTTTTAAGGGGGACGGCGAGGCGATGCGGAGTCGGAGGAGGACTCCGGCTCGGGCACGACGGCGATGTCGGTGGCGGCGGCTGGGCCAACGTGCCTCGGCTGGGCCTTCGGCCCAGTCGGGCGACGACGTTTTTTTAAATAATTCCGCCCAAAAGAAAAATCCTAATAAAATATTGAAAAAATAAAAAATGCCAAAACCAATTTTCGCCGTCTAAATAAAATATTTAAAATAAAGTGAACATTTTTCTGGCCTAAAAATGCAATTTTCAAAAATGCATATTTTTCTAATTCAAATAAAATAGCAAATAAAATACCAACAAAATCGTAATTTGATTTTAAAATTCTTTCTCCAATATTTCTCTTAATTTGAAGAAGTCATATTATCTTCTCTCATTTATTTTTAATATTGGAAATAATTGGAGAGAAAAATAATAAAATCAAGTTGATCCTTTCTTCAAATTTGAAATAAATTCAAATATGATTTTTGTGAAACCTCGAACTCTCTCCTTGGGTCGTTGAGTTGCTTAAGATTTCTAGGATCACAACCAAAATGCAAGAGTAAATATGATATGCATATGATGATCTATTTATAACATCCAAATTGAAAATTGGGATATTACAGCCGAGGAGGAATCAATCACGGAGGGTGAGGGAGTCCTGGATTAGAGGGTGTCCGGATAGCCGAACTATCACCGTTGGCCGGACTCCAAGACTATGAAGATACAAGATTGAAGACTTCGTCCCGTGTCCGGATGGGACATTTCTTGGCGTGGAAGGCAAGCTTGGCGATACGGATATGTAGATCTCCTACCATTGTAACCGACTCTCTGTAACCCTAACCCTCTCCGGTGTCTATATAAACCGGAGGGTTTTAGTCCGTAGGACGAACAACAATCATACCATTGGCTAGCTTCTAGGGTTTAGCCTCCTTGATCTTGTGGTAGATCTACTCTTGTACTACCCATATCATCAATATTAATCAGGCAGGAGTAGGGTTTTACCTCCACCGAGAGGGCCCGAACCTGGGTAAAAACATCGTGTCCCTTGTCTCCTGTGACCATCCGCCTAGACGCACAGTTCGGGGCCCCCTACCCGAGATCCGCCGGTTTTGACACCGACATTGGTGCTTTCATTGAGAGTTCCTCTGTGTCATCACCTCTAGGCCCGATGGCTCCTTCGATCATCAACAAGGACGCGGTCCAGGGTGAGACTTTTCTCCTCGGACAGATCTTCGTATTCGGCAGCTTTGCACTGTGGGCCAATTCACTTGGCCATCTGGAGCAGATCGAAAGCTACGCCCCTGGCCATCAGGTCAGATCTAGAAGTTTGAACTATACGACTGACATCCGCGGAGACTTGATCTTCGACGGGTTCGAGCCACAGCTGAGCGCGCCGCACTGTCACGATGGGCATGATCTAGCTCTGTTGTCGGACAGTGCCCTGGAGGCCGCACAAGAGTTCGCTCCGACCCTCAGCTCGGAGCCGACTGTGCCGATCGAGGATGGGTGGCTGGACACCGCCTCGGGGGCTGCTACCTCTACGGCGATAGAGCCGAATACCGATCCTGTCCCTTGTGAAGCTCGTGACTCCAAGGTGCCGGACTCCTCTCCGGACCCCGAACCTTCCGCGCCCCTGCCAATCGAATCCGATTGGGCGCCGATCATGGAGTTCACCGCCGCGGACATCTTTCAGCACTCGCCTTTTGGCAACATCCTGAATGCGCTAAAGTATCTCTCTTTATCAGGAGTGCCCTGGCCAGATTATGGTCAGGGCGGTTGGGATGCGGACGACGAAGAAATTCAAAGCCCACCCACCACCCACTTCATAGCCACTGTTGATGACTTAACCGACATGCTAGACTTCGATTCCAAAGACATCGATGGTATGGACGACGACGCCGGAGACAACCAAGAACCAGCGCCTACAGGGCACTGGAAGGCCACCTCGTCATACGACATCTACATGGTGGACATCCCAAAGGATGGGAATGGCGATGGAACAACGGAGGATGACCCCTCCAAGAAACATCCCAAGCACCGGCGTCAGCGGCGCCGCTCTAAATCCCGCCACAGCAAAAATGGAGATTCCGGCACCGGAGACAATAACACCCCAGACAGTGTCGAAGACAACCCCCTCCAGCAAGATTCAGCACAGGAGGATGCAGAAACCAGCCCTCATGAGAGAGTAGCAGAAAGAGAGGTAGAGGACGATAACTACATGCCTCCCTCCGAAGACGAGGCAACCCTCGACGACGACGAATTTGTCGTGCCTGAGGATCCCGTCGATCAAGAGCGTTTCAAACGCAGGCTTATGGACACGGCAAGCAGCCTCAAGAAAAAGCAGCAACAGCTTAGAGCTGACCAAGACTTGCTAGCCAACAGATGGACTGAAGTCCTTGCGGCCGAAGAGCATGAACTCGAATGCCCCTCCAAAAGCTACCCAAAACGCAAGCTGCTACCCCGATTAGAGGAGGAAGCACATAAACCTACATCACCAGCGCACAATACGGCCGAGCGTCCACCTCGTGGCCGCGACAGAGAGGCCTCTAGGCCCTCCACTAAAGCCGCACCCCGGCGTCGCTCAGAAAGTACAAAGCCACGGGGGAATGCGCTGGACTTACGAGACATATTGGAGGATAAGGCAAGACAAACAAGATTGATCTACGGATCGCGTGGCGCCCCACGATACATGACGACAACCGTCGCACCGGATACAGCAATGCCGGCCGGGCCGAACACAGTAGACAAAGCTCATTTGAGTTGCATCGTGATATAGCCCAATACAGAGGCGCCGCACACCCACTATGCTTCACAGACGAAGTAATGGATCATCAAATCCGTGAGGGTTTCAAACCCGTAAATATTGAATCATACGACGGCACAACAGATCCTGCGGTTTGGATCGAGGACTATCTCCTTCACATCCACATGGCCCGCCGTGATGATCTACACGCCATCAAATACCTCCCACTCAAGCTCAAAGGACCAGCTCGAGATTGGCTCAACAGCTTGCCAGCAGAATCAATTGAGTGTTGGGAAGACCTGGAAGCCGCATTCATTGATAACTTCCAGGGCACATATGTACGACCACCAGACGCCGATGACCTAAGCCACATAATTCAGCAGCCAAACAAATCGGCCAGACAATTCTGGACACGGTTCTTAACCAAGAAAAATCAAATCGTCGACTATCCGGATGCAGAGGCCCTTGCAGCCTTCAAACATAACATCCACGACGAGTGGCTTGCCCGGCACCTAGGACAGGAAAAGCCGAAATCCATGGCAGCCCTCACATCACTCATGACCCGCTTCTGCGCGGGAGAGGACAGCTGGCTAGCTCGCAGTAATAACCTGACCAAAAACTCCGGTAGTTCGGATACCAAGGACAGCAATAACAGGTCGCGTCGCAATAAGCACAAGCACCGCATCAACGGCGATAATACTGAAGATACGGCAGTCAATGCCGGATTCAGAGGCTCTAAACCCGGTCAGCGGAAAAAGCCACTCAAAAGAACTACTCCAAGTCTGTCCAATTTGGACCGGATACTCGATCGCTTGTGCCAGATACACGGCACCCCCGAAAAGCCAGCTAATCACACCAACTGGGATTGTTCGGTGTTCAAGCAGGCAGGCAACTTAATTGCCGAAAACAATGACAAGGGGCTGCATAGCGACGACGAGAAAGAGACCCGGCCGCCAAACAATAGAGGACAGAAGGGTTTCCCCCCACAAGTGCGGACGATGAACATGATATACGCAACCCACATACCAAAAAGGGAGCGGAAGCGTGCACTCAGGGACGTATACGCGATGGAGCCAGTCGCCCCAAAGTTCAATCTGTGGTCCTCCTGCCCGATCACTTTTGATCGAAGGGACCACCCCACTAGCATCCGCCATGGCGGATTTGCCGCATTGGTTTTAGACCCAATCGTCGACGGATTTCACCTCACTAGAGTCCTGATGGACGGCGGCAGCAGCCTGAACCTGCTTTATCAGGATACAGTGTGCAAGATGGGCATAGACCCCTCAAGGATTAAACCCACAAAGACGACCTTCAAAGGCGTCATACCAGGTGTAGAGGCCAACTGCACATGCTCACTTACACTCGAAGTGGTCTTCGGATCCCCGGATAACTTCCGAAGCGAGGAGTTAATCTTCGACATAGTCCCGTTCCGCAGCGGCTATCATGCACTGCTCGGACGAACCGCATTTGCAAAGTTCAATGTGGTGCCGCACTATGCATACCTCAAGCTCAAGATGCCAGGCCCTCGAGGAGTCATTACGGTCAACAAAAACACCGAACGCTCTCCCCGAACGGAGGAGCATACAGCGGCCCTCGCGGCGGAAGTACAAAGCAGCCTCTTAAGGCAATTCTTGAGTCCGGCTGTTAAGCGGCCGGACACCATCAAGCGCGCCCGGAGTAACCAACAACAAGACCACCTGGCACGTTCTGAGCACGCGTAGCAATGCGGCCCCAACCCCAGCCCTCGCGAAATCGCGAAACCAGTACCACGCGCACATAACTACGCTTTGGAGATACCATGGGCACAGGGGGAGGGGCACGACCACGGAATGCCTAGAGGGCGGCTCAACCACACCAGGGGCCCCCAATTGTGTCATTTTTTCTTTCTTCTTATTTTCAGAACTCCGTTTCCCAGAAGCCCTGTCCGGCAGTAGACTTGCCGAACTCACGATGCAACAGCCAGGGAAGCAGAAAAGCTACGTCGAGTATCCAGGTGGTCTCCTTTACGAGCATTATACCTGTTTTGCATACCATTCCGTAGCCTACCCCTGGAGGGGGACATGTTCAATAGTCCCATCCCTCGCTTATCGCACTATTTGTATCGTTCCCCTTTCATTGCAGTATTTTTTGAATAAACAATGCATCGCCTCTTGCCTATCATTGCATTCCTTTTTCTATCTATATATGTTCACTTATGACATGTTGCACCCGTACGCTTTGGTACGGCCAAATACACCAGGGGCTTAAGTTCCCCAAAGTATGGTATGATAAGTCCGAACACTTTCACAAGTGCGGCACCCCGAACTTATAGCATTATATGCATCGGCTCCAAATCATGTCTTGGATCAATAGTTGGGTTTGCCCGGCTCCCATGTTTTGGTACCTTACATTCCGCTATATCGGCTAAGGTAGCGCTGGGAGAACCACTGCGATTGTGCCCCAGTTGAGCTGGGTTGAGCACCTCAGTGGAGAAAGCTAAAACTGACCGTCATGATGGGGCGAGAGCCAGTCGCTGTTCGAGAGGTTTTTTCGAGTCCCTAAAGACTTATGCCGCTTAGAGCCAGGAGCCGGCTTTGTCCGGCCCAGGCGTGGATAGCGCCTCGAATTCGGCCTTCCGAACACTAGGGGCTTCACCGAAATTTAAAATTATAGAATTCTATGGCTAAGTGGGAGTGTTCAAGCATTATAAGTCCGGTTGCCTCGTTCGTTGTGTTGAGCGCCTCCCTCGAAGGACCCAAAAATGGGAAAAAGAGCACTCATGTTTATCCCGAACACCCCAGCACTCGTGGCATGGGGGCTGAAGCCAAGGACTTGCCATCTCTCAAGTTTGATAAACGGCCGCACAGAAGGTAATATTTTAAATTAACAAGCGTTGCTTAGCGCATATGAACAAAGTTTTTAGCGCACAAGATAACAACATGTGAGTCTACTCAAAAATTACATCTTTGGAGCATTCACCCGCTATAATGCGGGCGCCCTTTAGGATGCCCTTATAATACATCTCGGGCGTGCGATACTCCTTGCCCGGCGGTGGAGGGTCCGTCACAAGCTTCTCAGCGTCCATCTTGCCCCATTTTACTTTAGCACGGGCAAGGGCCCGACGGACACCCTCAATGCAGTCGGAGTGCTTGAGGACTTCAATCCATGGACAGGCGTCCACCAGCCACCGCATGGCTTGCTTAGGCCACAGTCGAACTATGAGGCCCTTCATGGCCTGTTCGGCCACCTTGTGGAGCTCGACCAGCTGCTTCAGCTGGTCACTAAGGGGCACTGGATGTCCGGCCTCAGCATACTGAGACCAGAATACCTTCTCTGTCGAGCTTCCTTCCTCGGCCCGGTAGAATGCGGCAGCATCGGACACACTGCAGGGCAGATCTGCGAATGCTCCTGGAGAGCTCCGGATTCGGGTAAGTAACAAGTAATTCACTTTCACGTGTTTGCTTTGCATGAAGAAGGCCTTACCTGCCGCTATCTTCTTTATCGCCTCAATTTCCTGGAGGGCTTTTTGGGCTTCGGCCTTGGCGGCTTTGGCACTCTCAAGAGCCGAGGCGAGCTCGGACTCTCGAGTCTTCGAGTCACGCTCCAAACTCTCGTGTTTTTCCACGAGAGCCTGGAGCTCTTGCCGCACCTCCGCCACCCGCGCCTCCTGCCTCTCTCGCTCGGTGCGCTCCAAGGCCGCACTCCTTTCGGTCTTGGACACCGCGTCCTTCAGGGTCGCCACCCCGTTCGTGGCCCCTGCAATACCCACGTTATTCCTGTCATTTTTTGCAACCAAATCCTTTTATATAAGGTACTACTTTAATAAGGTATTACTTACCTTCCTTGTCCTCGAGCTGCTTCTTGGCAAGGCCGAGCTGGTGCTCGGACCGCTCGAGGCTCTGCTTCAATGCATTGACCTCCGCAGTCAGTGCGGCAGAGGTCAGCAGCACAGCTTGCATTCCCATATTGACATATTTCTGTTAGACTCCTGCGAATATCTTTTTAGATCCTCAGCTTGGCTTTTCTTTCCGAACACCAAACTAAGCATCAGGGGCTACTGTCTATGCGGTACTGTTTTTATATATCTTAAATTACTTACCTCAAAGCCTGTTAGAAGGCTGGTACAGGCTTCAGTCAGCCCGCTCTTGGCGGATTGAACGTTCTGGATCACCGCACTCATAACAGTGCGGTGCTCCTCGTCGATGGAGGCGCCGTTAAGCGCCTCCAGCAAAATATCCGGCACCTCTGGTTGGACGAAGGCCACCGGCATCGCAGTCTCGCCCTTCTCACGAAGGGGCCGCCCGCCGGACTTCGGAATCACTGCAGGTTCCGGTACGGAGTCCAGCACAGGGCCAGACTTGGAACCCTCGGGGTTTTCGCCCTCTTTTTGCCTAGAGTCCGGAAGGTCGCCTTGCGGCACCTCCAGGACCACCTCCTCCTGGCTGGGCCCCTTCTGGGACCCCATCTCGGCATTGTCTGTGTCACGAGGGGAGGAGGCGGTCGGAAGTGAAGTGCTATTCACATCGGACGAACCTAGGGACCCGCTCGATGAAGCGGGGAGATTGTCCTTGGGCGGGCTACAGGGTTGTATTCGGCGTTAGAAGACATCATGCGACAAATAAAAAATCATGAGTTATTCTGGAATCCAGACACTTACGATCTCGCCAGGGGCTTGGCTCTCGAGGGCCACTCCTCTTAGCCGTCGTCGGTGTTGGTGGAACAGTCCGGAGGAAGGGCCCTTCCCTTCTTGGACCCTCCGGCCTCCCTAGTTGGCGAGGCCTTCCTTTTCTTCTCCCCCCTGCTAGGGGAGAAGCCTCTTTTTTCTCCTCCTCGTCTTCGTGGGAGGAGTCCGCCTCAGAGTCATCGGACGATGAGTCCGATAACACCTGGCGCCGGGAACTCCTCTGAGTTCTCGCGGCCTTCTTCTTGGCCTTCTTCTCCGGCACCACATAAGGCGCCGTAACCAGCAGCCCGTCAATCGGGCGCTCGCTGGGCTTCTGGTAAGGGAGCCGGACAGTTAACCTGCCCGGACTTCTTCAGCCAGTCCTGTCAAAGGTGAGGGAGTTTAGATCCCGCATAGTGTCAAACTATGAAAAAGTGTCCTGTAAAGGGTAAAATAGCTTACCTCGTCGGCTTTACGCCGCGAGCTGAATCTGCGATCTTCGGTAGCGGATGCGGGAGCCTCGGCGCCATTGAACAGCACCCTCCAGGCGTCTTCGTATGTAGTGTCGAAGAGCCTGCTCAAGGTCTAGTGCTTTGCTGGATCAAACTCCCACAAGTTGAAAGCCCGCTGTTGGCACGGGAGGATCAGGCATATGAGCATGGCCTGGACTACATTGACAGGCTTGAGATTCTTGTTCACTAGCTTTTGGACGCAGGCTTGGAGTCCGGTCAGCTCCTCCGAATCGCCCCATGTCAGGCCCTTCTCTTTCCAGGAGGTGAGCCGTGTGGGGATGTCAGATCTGAATTCGGGGGCCACTGCCCATTCAGGGTCACGCGGCTCGGTGATGTAGAACCACCCCGATTGCCACCCTTTGATGGTTTCCACGAAGGCGCCTTCAAGCCATGTGACGTTGGGCATCTTGCCCACCATGGCGCCTCCGCACTCCGCTTGGCGACCGCCCACTACCTTCGGCTTGACATTAAAAGTCTTCAGCCATAAGCCGAAGTTGGGCTGGATGCAGTGGAAGGCCTCGCACACGGCAATGAACGCCGAGATGTTGAGGATAAAATTCGGGGCCCGATCATGGAAATCCAGGCCGTAGTAGAACATGAGCCCCGGGACAAATGGGTGGAGTGGGAAGCCCAGTCCGCGGAGTAAAGGGGGAAGGAACACCACCCTCTCATGGGGCCTGGGGGTGGGGACGAGCCGCCCCTCGTCTGGAAGTCGGTGCACAATGTCGTTGTGCAGGTATCCGGCTTTACGCAACCTTTTGATGTGCCCCTCCGTGACGGAGGAGGCCATCCACTTGCCTCCCGCTCCGGACATGGTTGGAGAAGGTCGAGGCGGGATGTGCGGGCTTGGGCGCTGGAGCTTGAGTGCGCGGAGATGGATAGGCAAAGGAGGAAGAAGGCATAGGTAACAAGGTAGATCCTTATCCCCTTATATGGACGGACGAAACTATGCGTCCCCACCAGCCTAATAAAACTCGCTTATCTCCCAAGCGCCATAATCAATGGCGCGGTTGGGTTACCCACGCCCGTATTGATGAGAATCCCAGAATAAGGGGACACGATCTCTGCTTCGACAAGACGTGCTGAGGAAACCGCTTCGCTAAACGTGCTGGGGTGGAACAATAGAAACAATTCGCATAAAGGCTTGGCCATGATGTGACGTCACGCCGCAAAATACGTCAGCAGATTAAATTTGTGTAAAGATTATTCTCTCTACGGTGGTATGTGGAACTTACTTTGCAGAGCCGGACACTATCTTGGTGTTCAAAATCTTCTATGAAGTATTCGGAGGAGGAACCCACCTTGCAATGCCGAAGACAATATGCGTGCCGGACTCATCGTCATTGAAGCCTGGTTCAAGGGCTACTGATGGAGTCCTGGATTAGGGGGTGTCCGGATAGCCGAACTATCACCGTTGGCCGGACTCCAAGACTATGAAGATACAAGATTGAAGACTTCGTCCCGTGTCCGGATGGGACTTTCCTTGGCGCGGAAGGCGAGCTTGGCGATACGGATATGTAGATCTCCTACCATTGTAACCGACTCTGTGTAACCCTAACCCTATCCGGTGTCTGTATAAACCGGAGGGTTTTAGTCCGTAGGACGAACAACAATCATACCATAGGTTAGCTTCTAGGGTTTAGCCTCCTTGATCTCGTGGTAGATCTACTCTTGTACTACCCATATCATCAATATTAATCAAGCAGGAGTAGGGTTTTACCTCCACCGGGAGGGCCCGAACCTGGGTAAAAACATCGTGTCCCTTGTCTCATGTTACCATCCGCCTAGACGCACAGTTCGGGACCCCCTACCCGAGATCCGCCGGTTTTGACACCGACAGAGGGCTTCTACATCAACACCATAGCCTCTCTGATGAAGTGTGAGTAGTTTACCACAGACCTTCAGGTCCATAGTTATTAGCTAGATGGCTTCTTCTCTCTCTTTGATTCTCAATACAAAGTTCTCCTCGATCTTCTTGGAGATCTATTCGATGTAACTCTTTTTGCGGTGTGTTTGTCGAGATCCGATGAATTGTGGGTTTACGATTAAGATTATCTATGAACAATATTTGAATCTCCTTTGAATTCTTTTATGTATGATTGGTTATCTTTGCAAGTCTCTTCGAATTATCAGTTTGTTTTGGCCTACTAGATTGATCTTTCTTGCAATGGGAGAAGTACTTAGCTTTGGGTTCAATCTTGCGGTGTCCTTTCCAAGTGACAGCAGGGGCAGCAAGGTATGTATTGTATTGTTGCCATCGAGGATAAAAATATGGGGTTTATATCATATTGCTTGAGTTTATCCCTCTACATCATGTCATCTTTCTTAATATGTTACTCTGTTCTTATGAACTTAATACTCTAGATGCATGCTGGATAGCGGTCGATGTGTGGAGTAATAGTAGTAGATGCAGAATTGTTTCGGTCTACTTGACAGGGACGTGATACCTATGTTCATGATCATTGCCTTAAATGTCTTCATAATTATGCGCTTTTCTATCAATTGCTCGGCAGTAATTTGTTCACCCACCGTAATACATGCTATCTCGAGAGAAGCCACTCGTGAAACCTATGGCCCCCGGGTCTCTTTTCTATCATACATCTCTTTTATTTACATCACATCTCGTTTACTATTTTGCAATCTTTACTTTGCAATCTATACAACAAAAATACCAAAAATATTTACTTTACTATCTCTAGTAGATCTCACTTTTGTGAGTGGCCGTGAAGGGATTGACAACCCCTTTATCGCGTTGGTTGCAAGGTTCTTGATTGTTTGTGCAGGTACTAGGTGACTTGTGTGTTGTCTCCTACTGGATTGATACCTTGGTTCTCAAAACTGAGGGGAATACTTATGCTACTTTGTTGCATCACCCTTTCCTCTTCAAGGGAAAACCAACGCATGCTCAAGAGGTAGTAGTAGCTCAGCCCGTTCTCGACGTGGGGAGGGTCCAAAGGCGATTCCGGATCCTGCCGCGGGTTCGGCTCTAAATCCGCCACGACCTCTGAGACGGGGGCTGGACTAGCGTCTGGACCAGGGGTTGGTGTGAGATCGCCTGGGGCCACCATGCTAGGCGCCTTCGGTGGCACTAGGGAGCATGATCCGGTGTCCTCGAAGAAGAACGGTTTCAGAGTCGAGGCTCTGATGTTTGGTAAACCCTCAATCTGGCCCGGCGTCAAGCCTGACAGGACAAGCTCGCCAAGGGAGTCTGCGGTGTACTCTAGGCCTCTGAAGGTTACGATCTGACCCGGGGCATAGCTCTCGGCGGAGGCCAGGTGGCATGTCGAGTCGGCGGAAGATCATGCTTCCGAACACAAAGTGTTGGCCAGGGACATAAACGTCTCCATGGTCGGTGTCGCAGTTGATCTGCAGATGAGCCATCGACCTTTTTAGTGATCACGCAGGGGAACTCTCAGTGAAAGCACCAGTGTCAGTGTCAAAACCGTCAGACCTCGGGGTAGGGGGTCCCGAACAGTGGATCTCAGATCGAGGGTAATAGGAAGAAGGGAGGTAGTGTTTACCCAGGTTTGGGCCCTCTTGATTGAGGTAAAACCCTATGTCCTGCTCTTGTTTATACTGATGGAAATGTATCAAGTACAAAGTTGATCTACCTCGAGATCCTAAGTTGTGTTCTACCTCTAGGTCTAGGAGAATGTAATTGTGATTCCATCCCCGCTACGGGCTAAACCCTTTGGCTTATATACATGCCAAGTAGGGCATCTAGGGTTACATAACCGGTATCTAAGGATCACATGGAGGCGGCATGATATGTCTTGGAGTATACATCAAGTCTTCTGTAGGTATGATCTTGATCCCATCTAGGTATACACCTTCTGGAGTCTTTCTTTAATGAGAATGCGAGCCCAATGACCCAGCTCAGGGACATGGGCCGACTAGGTTAGCACCCGCTAGTCTAGGACACTGTCACCTAGCGTTACGCTCATTTCATATCTCCCACGAAATGAGCATGACAGGCAATGCTCGTGGCCTTCTTTGTGTTTCCATTATAGTTAACCATTCCAATCCATGAAGATTTAACATATTGAAATCATCCCCAGCTCCGGGGTCAAACTCCCCCTCCCAAGTGGCCTAGCCAATCTTTCATCATGTTTGAGATTCTCTTAGTGCATCAATATTGGAAAAGAATGTGAGTTGTATTAGAATCACACTTAAACAGTTGGCACACACCATAGTTGGGTCAACGTCTTCTCTCCAATCCATCGGTTGTCCACACTCAGTTTTGAGTGATGGGCCAAGCAGACACTGAGACTTCGGTGGTGCCGACGGCTCCCACAGAAATGTTTTACCATGCTAAGTTAACACAAGTATTTGGCGTGGTGGGCCGAGACGATGGAGTAACAAGCATCCGCCGAGAATTTCAATGAATCGTGGCATCAACCTCCTCAATAAAAACAATGCTGCAGTGCGAGTCCATAAATCAAGGAACTCCTCAATGTGTGTTGGAGATAATACATTTTGAAAAAGCAAGTTGCCCACCCCAAGTATTTTAATCCACTGTCTTCTTGATGGTCCACTTATGTTTCTTCAATAATTCATAGATAAGGGGGATATATGCTACGAGCGTTGTCCATGGAGCCAAGCGGAACCCAAGAAAACCTCCTTCATCACATTTCCTACTTTGACCTAGCACGAAATAGCCCCATATCATCCTGATTGCATGGGTTTCCATGGAAAACTGGTACCTCTTGAGCATGCGTTGGTTTTCCCTTGAAGAGGAAAGGGTGATGCAGCAAAGTAGCGTAAGTATTTCCCTCAGTTTTTTAGAACCAAGATATCAATCCAGTAGGAGGCTACACGCAAATCCCTCGTACCTACACAAACAAATAAGAACCTTGCAACCAACGCGATAAAGGGGTTGTCAATCCCTTCACGGCCAATTGCAAAAGTGAGATCTGATAGAGATAATAATAAGATAAATATTTTTGGTATTTTTATGATATAGATTGGAAAGTAATGATTGCAAAATAAAGTAGATCGGAAACTTATATGATGGAAAATAGACCCGGGGGCCATAGGTTTCACTAGTGGCTTCTCTCAAGATAGCATAAGTATTATGGTGGGTGAACAAATTACTGTCGAGCAATTGATAGAAACGTGCATAGTTATGAGAATATCTAGGCATGATCATGCATATAGGCATCACGTCCGCGACAAGTAGATCGAAACGATTCTGCATCTACTACTATTACTCCACACATCGACCGCTATCCAGCATGCATCTAGAGTATTAAGTTCATAAGAACAGAGTAACGCATTAGGCAAGATGACATGATGTAGAGGGATAAACTCAAGCAATATGATATAAACCCCATATTTTTATCCTCGATGGCAACAATACAATACATACCTTGCTGCCCTTACTGTCACTGGGAAAGGACACCGCAAGATTGAACCCAAAGCTAAGCACTTCTCCCATTGCAAGAAAGATCAATCTAGTAGGCCAAAACAAACTGATAATTCGAACAGACTTGCAAAGATAACCAATCATACATAAAAGAATTCAAAGGAGATTCAAATATTGTTCATAGATAATCTTAATCGTAAACCCACAATTCATCGGATCTCGACAAACACACCGCAAAAAGAGTTACATCGAATAGATCTCCAAGAAGATCGAGGAGAACTTTGTATTGAGAATCAAAGAGAGAGAAGAAGCCATCTAGCTAATAACTATGGACCCGAAGGTCTGTGGTAAACTACTCACACTTCATCAGAGAGGCTATGGTGTTGATGTAGAAGCCCTCCGTGATTGATTCCCCCTCCGGCTGAGCGTCCGAAAAGGCCCCAAGATGGGATCTCATGGGTACAGAAGGTTGCGGCGATGGAAATTGGGTTTCGTGGTGCTCCTGGTTGTTTTCAGGGTATATGGATATATATAGGTGAAGGAAGTCGATCATGGGAGCCACGAGGGGCCCACAAGGGTGGGGGGCGCGCCCACCCCCTAGGGCATGCCTCCCTGCCTCATGGCCGCCTCGTTTCTTTCTTGACGTCCACTCCAAGTCTCCTGGATTGCATTTGTTCCAAAAAATAACTCTCCCGAAGGTTTAATTCCGTTTGGACTCTGTTTGATATTCCTTTTCTGCGAAACACTGAAATAGGCCAAAAACAGCAATTTGGGCTGGGCCTCCGGTTAATAGGTTAGTCCCAAAAATAATATAAAAGTGCTTAGTAAAGCCCATTAAACATCCAAAACAAGTAATATAATAGCATGGAACAATCAAAAATTATAGATACGTTGGAGACGTATCAAGCATCCCCAAGCTTAATTCCTGCTCGTCCTCGAGTAGGTAAATGATAAAAAAATAGAATTTTTGATGTGGAATGCTACCTAGCCTATTTCTCAATGTAATTTTCTTTATTGTGGCATTAATGTTCAGATCCAAAAAATTCAAGATAAAAGTTTAATATCGACATAAAAATAGTAATACTTCAAGCATACTAACAAAGTAATAATGTCTTATCAAAATAACATAGCCAAAGAAAGCTTATCCCAACAAAATCATATAGTTAGGCCATGCTTCATTTTCGTCAAATAAAATGCTCCCATCATGCACAACCCCGGTTTCAGCCAAGCAATTGGTTCATGCTTTTTAACGCGCTTCAGCTTTTTTCAACCCTCACGCAATACATGAGCGTAAGCCATGGATATTGCACTATGGGTGGAGTAGAGTATGATCATAGGGATTGTGTGATAAGACAAAAAGGAGAAAGTCTCACATTGACGTGGCTAATCCAGGCTATGGAGATGCCCATTGAAACAACATATGGTGCCCCCATGTTTGGTTTTGGCAATTGATGACAATCTCTATGGACTAATGGTTGCCTTGAGTTATATTTCAAGGGTTTGTCCATAGGCTTTTCTTGGAGTCCATTTGTTGATCTCAGGGAGAGTTTGTCATGACCACGGTGCTATTAAGGAATTATCCAATGATCGGTCATGTGAGTGTTGAGCTTATTGCAAGCATGTCTTGAAGAAGAAGATTGTGAGATCATTCATGTCTACCTTCAAGACATCATCCAAATGAAGAGAGTTGGAAAGATTCAAGGTTGATCAAGACTAAGTCAAGAGTGAATCAAGTTAATCAACTCACAAAGCGTAGTAGATGTACCGAGAGGGATCAAGTGATCCCATGGTATGGTAAGCATTGTCCATTGCACTTTGTGTACTAACCCATGGTCTATGTGAGAGTTCTATGTGGGGTTAGGTACGTGTCCATGGGCTTGCGTCAAGAGGCAGATATCATACAACCCATGGAAAGGATGACATCAAGTGGTGATCGTCATCAAGATTGTTGTGTGCAAGTTCAAGTGGAGCATCACGAAGAGATCAAGTGCTTGAATCTTGCCATCCATTGTGGTGTCAATGGACTTGTGAAGATGTGCCTAAGAGTGGCTCACCCATATTGGACTATGGGGGAGCAATCATCTAGTCTTCATCGAGCCAACGCAATCAAGAAAGGTGGTCCAACTTGAGGGAGTCAAGATCGTCTTCATCTAGCTCAAGTGGACCATGTGCAAGGCAAAGGTTTGCCCTTGATAGGTTTTATATTTTACCGGTCTCGTGGTGGTAGTTGGGAGACAGGGTTATAGGATCGTTTATCGTACTATGAAGGGGAGCTCTCAAGTTGATAGCTTGATCGTATCGTTAGTAGAGAGCTCGAACCATTGCATCCTTGCATCATGTTTCTTGGTTATTGTTTGGTTATCTTTGTGAGTCTTAGAGATTATGGTCATCTTAATGACAAACTTGAGTTCATCGAAAACGGAGTCCGCATGCGTCTTCTATGATGTTTTCGGTGTTGGAGGTTTTACCGGTCTTATCCAATGAAGGGTTATCACCATTTTCTTATGGGACTTTTCTCATTTGCTTATTCGTGATATTTCTATCAAGATTGTGTTAGCCCATGTCGTTAGCTTTCCAACAAACTTGGTTTCGTTGAATTCGGAGTCCGTTTGCAAAAGTTGTGGTTGTTTTGGTAAAGGCTGCAGCGGTACTATCGCGACTAGAGCGGATGTAATTTTTTACTACCACTCCAGAGCGGTACTACCGCGGCTCCTGAGCGGTAGTACCGCTCCAGAGCATTACTACCGCGGCTCCTAAGCGGTAGTACTGCTCCGGACCAAAATCTCGTGTTTTGCTCAGCCGAAGTAGGCACAGAAGTATTTTTTTAGTACCGCTCGCAAGCAGTAGTACCGCTACCATTTGCGGTAGTACCGTGAGGTGAGCGGTAGTACCGTGAGGACAAGCGGTAGTACCGCTCCAGCGGTTCTACTGGCCTTTTGCCTCCTCGCTGTTGTTTTTCAAAGGGGTACTACTGCCCTAGCGGTAGTACCGCTCCTTGGAGCGGTAGTACCGCTCTGTGCGGGCTGTGAGCATAACGTTTGGATTTTTTTCCCACCTATAAAAGGGGGTCTTCTTCCCCATTGAACCTTATCCTTTGAGCTCGTGTTCTTCCCCATTGTTGACCTTCTTCGAGCTTGCTAACTCTCAATCCCTCCAACGATTCTTGCTAGTTCTTGAGGGAAAAGAGAGAGGAGATCTAGATCCACGTTTCCACCAATCACTTTCTCCTCTAAGTGAGAGGAACCCCTTGGATATAGATCTTGGAGTTCTTTGTGTTCTTCTTTCGTTCTTCCTCTCAATTTCCTCCCTAGCATTAGTTGCTTTGGTGGGATTTGGGAGAGAAGGACTTGGGCACTCCGTGTGCCCTTGCCATTGCATTTGGTGCATCGGTTTGAGTTCTCCTCGGTGATACGTGGAAGTGAAGTTTGAGAAGCTTATTACTCTTGGGTGTTTGGGCACCCTAGAGCTTGTTCCTCTTGGGTGCTTTGGTGCCCTAGACGATTGGTGGTGTTCGGAGCTCAATTATTATGGTGTAAAGCTCCGGGCAAGCGTCGGGGTCTCCAATTAGGTTGTGGAGATCGCCCCGAGCAATTTGACAGGTTCCGGTGACCGCCCCCAAGTGTTGCCACAGTGTACGGGTTCGGTGACCGCCCCCAAGGGTCGCCATTTGTACGGGTTCGGTGACCGCCCTCAAGGGTCCCTTAGTGGAATCACGGCATCTTGCATTGTGCGAGGGCGTGAGGAGATTACGGTGGCCCTAGTGGCTTCTTAGGGAGCATTGTGCCTCCACACTGCTCCAAACGGAGATTAGCATCCGCAAGGGTGTGAACTTCGGGATACATCATCGTCTCCGCGTGCCTCGGTTATCTCTTACCCGAGCCCTTTACTTATGCACTTCACTTTGTGATAGCCATATTGTTCTTTGTCATATATCTTGCTATCACATAGTTGCTTATCTTGTTTAGCATAAGTTGTTAGTGAACATAGGTGAGCCTAGTTGTTGTAGGTTTTGTGCTTGACAAATTAACTGCTAGGTTTATTCCGCATTTGTTCAAGCCTCTACCGTAATTATTTTAAAACGCCTATTCACCCCCCCCCCTTCTAGGCGACATCCACGATCTTTCAATTGGTATCGGAGCCTCGTCTCTCTTTATAGGGCTTAACCGCCTAGAGAGTAAGGATGTCGACTAGGGGCTTGGGATTCTCTGACACTCTTAGTTTTGATGGAACAAATTTTGATGTTTGGGTAATTCGCATGCTTAATCTCTTTAGGGTCATGGACCCAAATTTAGAGCGAATTGTAGATATGGGTTTTTCTCCTCCAAAGGATCCCCAAAGATTATCTTTAGAGGATGAGAAAAACTCTTATCTCAATGCTCAAGCTTCTAATGTGCTTTTTGATGCTTTGAGCAATGTAGTTATTTTTTAACTCATGCCGTTCCGGGATGCTCATGAGTTGTGGACAAAGCTTCAAGATAAATATGGTCTGTCCAATATTTGTGGGGATGATTGTTCCCCCTCCACCTTCGGTCGTATAGTCTTCTCAACTTCTTCTACTTCACCAACATGTGGTTTGCCACAAGGTAATGATATGGTGAGTAGTGTTGGTCATTGCAATGATGATAGTATGCTTATTGTGGATGATCCTTCATCACTATCTTATTGCAATGCTCCCTCTTTGGGCTTTAACACGTCGAGCACTCCAAATGTTTCACATGCTTGTGTTGATAATCCTTGCATATCATGTAGAAATTGCTTGACTAGATCTCATGATGATATGCTTGCTATGTCTTGTTGCCATGATAAAAATGCATCTATTTCCTCGAATTGTTGTGCTAACAATGTAGAGGAAACCGAACACTCCATGGAACAAGATGTGGTGTTTAATGGTGCCTCAAGGGATCCTACATCATCATCTATTGCTTTTTGCGTTATGGCTAAGGCGTCAAAGGTATCTCCTACTTTGTACCCCAATATGTCTCTTGATGATGATGTTGATGCTAATGATGATGAGGATAATGATGAAGAGAATGATAATGTTGCCTCCTTAAAAACTAAGGGGGAAATGATTTTTAAAGCTCTTCATAAAAATAAAATTGCTTGTTCCAACTTCATGGAAATAATGTCCATTGCCATTGATGGCAAGAAATACATTGAGGAGTTGGAATCTCATCTAGAGGAGCATGAGGTCACCATTGAGAAAATGGTAGCTCATGGGCGTGATTACGCAAATGAGATCGCGGAGCTATCTCAAGCTCTTGAACATGAACAAACCACCTCCGAATCTCTTGAGGAGACTTTTGCTCTAGAACTATCTAGAGTGAGGGAATCTCATGATAGAGCTCTTGAGGTAGCCAATGATTTCAAGACTAAAAATGCTAAGCTTGAAGTTTCTCATGCTAGACTCCTTGAGGATTTTGAGCACCTCGAAAATGGCTCAAGGGTCATCAAGGGTGAGCTCATCAAACTCACTGAGTCTCATGCTCAACATGAAGCTTCTTATTTAAAAGAGCTTGCCAAGTTGTCCTCTCCTATTTTTGTAAATGATGATGCTTGTGCTACTAACTCTATTACTTGTGAAGCATCCATTTTTGAAGGAGAATGTTGAGCTACGGGCTCAATTTGAGTTGCTATCTAGCAATTATGGGAAATTGGAAGAAAGGCATGAAAAGCTCTCAAGCTCTCATGATGATCTTCTAGTATCCCATAATGTGTTAAAGGTAGCTCATCAGGCCATGATTGCTAAGATAACATCAAGTGAACCTCATGTGGATACTAGCACTACTTCTAGTCAAAATACTATGTTGCCATGTGCTAATCCTTGTAATTCATCTACTCACAATGTTGGTACATCTTGTGATGAATTGCTTTCCTTGCCTTGTTGCTCTAACGACAAAGCTCATACTTCCTCTAGTACTTGTGTTGAGACTAACCATGTAGAGGAAATCAAAGAGCTCAAGGCCCAAATCACTTCTTTGAAGAAAGACTTGGAAAAGAGTCACGAAGGGAAATCCACACTCAACAATATCTTGAGTGTGCAAAAATCCCCCAATGACAAAGGTGGACTTGGATTCAACTGCAATAAGAAGAAGAAGAAGTCCAAGAGAATCAAGAAGAAGGGCCAAAAACAAGTCAAGAATTCGGCCAAGATTATTTGCTTCAAGTGCAAAATTGAAGGGCATCATGTTAGATCTTGCCCATTGAAGAAGAAGGCCATTAGTGACAAGCAACAAGGGAAGAGGCTACAAGTGCATTCTCATGCTCGACCTCAAGTGGAAGAAATGCCTCTTCCCAAGAAGACTCAAGCTAATGCTTCTCAAGTTGAGAAGTCAAGTGAGAAGAAAGTGAAGAGTAGACGTTGCTATCTATGTCGTGAGAAAGGTCACCTCGCTTCTTCATGCACTAGTGGTAACTTATCCAACCCAATTGTTATTGATGATGTCTATTCTCTTGGGAAGGATAAGGTTGGCAATGTGTTTGCCAAGTTTGTTGGTACTCAAAGTGGTTTGAAGCAAAGAACCATTTGGGTAGCCAAGCCTATTGTGACTAACCTCTTAGGACCCAACTTGGTTGGGGACCAACTAGCTCAAACTTGATCAATAGGTGTTGTTGGAGGGCGTTGGAGACTTGGCTACCTTATGAAGAATTAAGGGGACTTCATCATTCTTTTTGTCTCAAGCCAAGTCAATTGGATTATCAAGTTTCTATCTTATATCCAATGTGCCTCCTTGCGGTAACTTGTACTTAAATTGTTTACTTTGAAAGTTACTTGCCCCCTTGCATGTTTTGGTTTTGTCCCTTGCATGTGTTTGTATATGTTGTGATTCCAACTTGCTTATCTTGAGCAATCAAGTATGTATGTGTTGGTTTGCACATCATGTACGTGTGTGTCGTGCGTTGAGCCTTTATGCTTCTTGTTTGTACCCTAGTTGGCTCTTGTAAGAGATTAATGGAATATCCCATTTTGGGAGAGTGATGTGCTTTGTGCACCTCACGATCCTATAAATGTGTGTACATGAGGAATACATCTAGTATTGATATTACAAGATTATCTAGTCGCTAGATGGTATATCTCTCATGAGAAATTCAAATTCTAAATAGTCCATTAATTATCTCTTGTTTGTTTCTCTTATTGCCTCTTGTTAAGTTTTTTTTTGGTATCACATTATGGGGGAGTAATATGCTAAGTGCATATCACAAGCCTAGAAAATGTGTACATTTGAGATATTGTCACCTAGAATTGATATTGTAAATTATCTTGTTCCTAGGTGGCATGTTAGCTCTACAAGTTGCAATTTGCTTGTGTTTGGTGTGAAGATGATGTCGGATATCCTTGTTATCTACCACCGGGAATTATTTCCATTTACTTCTTGTATTTTGACAATTGGTACTCACTTGTGTGGTAGAATTTATTGATCATCTTTACATTGGCTTTTGCTTTTATTTGCCTTTTCTCTTGCCAAGGAATGTATCAACTCCCTTTGCCTTCCATACCACTTGTGGATCTTGTTTATTTCTTGATCTTGTCTAGTGTTTTCTAGATATAGTGAAAGTGGTGATCCCACCTTGTGCATTTTGTATTCGAATGCAAATTCTCTATAATGCACTAGTCTTGGGGGAGCTATCCTATTTTCTATAAAACACTCATCTTGCGATCCTTATCAAGTTTGTGTTGGTGGAAGGCAAGCCGTTTTCGTTTTGGTACTTTGTGCCATCATGAAACTTTGTAGAGAGCTTGGTTTGTTTGGAACCATCCTCTCTTTTGGGAGTTTGATATCTTTTATTTAGTGTGTATCAATGGATATCTCATTCCTTGATGTATCTTTAATGATATCTTCCAAGTGATGATTTCTCCATTTGGTATCCTTTTCACTTGGCATTTCTTTGTCTTTTGGTTTCGGGTTTTGAAAGTCTTGAGCATGCATGTTTACTTCATGTATTTTATTTGGCTTGCTTTCTTTCTTTAAATCAATATATAGGGGAAACTCCACCTAGTCTCAATTTGGATGAGATGTGCATGAAATTAATTTTCATATCTATATGCACATATTTATGTGGAGTTTGTCCTATGTATTGGTGTTTCTAACCCTTTGGTCCCAATGAGTTTGGGTACCATTTTGTTTGTGTTGTTGTTCTAGGAACAATTGGAGATGCATTGGCTACTCGGCTCATTCAAAAGGAAGGTGTTGTCACCATGTGCTTATTGGAGTCAAGCTAGGATGATCAATGAACTACTCTACCTTCAATTGGTTTCTACTACATCCTTCCAATGATATCTCGGTAACAAGTATCATCATCTACTACAGGCACACATTTATTGCATCAACCGTGTGTAGGTTGTATCATGGCATGATATTCTTTTCATATCTTGTGATACTTGTTTCCTTTCTCAAAGCATCCCAACGATGATCTCTTGTTGCTAGTTGTGATGCCTTTGATGGATGTGTGTTTGGACTTCATTTATATACAATAAGACCATATCTAGCCAAGTGCTATGCTTTCAAGCAAATATCTTATTGGTATATTTATGACTTCCTTGTGGATATCTTGTTCCTTTGTGTTGTAACTTTTTCGGGTGTACATCCTTCTTTGTAGAAATATATATCATCATGATTTCGTCTACATAGAACCTTATACACTTGAGAGAAATTACATGTCTAGTTGATATCCTTTCTTTCACACCCACCTTGTCTTTCTTATGTTATTTCCTTGGTGGCTCCGTGAAAGCTTTTGCCTTGAGTGCGTGTCCTCATTTGTTTCATCTTGTTGCACTCTTGTGTGGTGAAGATTATTTTCCTCTTGCTTATCTTTACGAGGCTTTTGCCATCTTAATTGGTATCCCTCGTCTTGATGAGCCTCTCCTCGTCTATCTTCACCATGGGTTGTCACAAGCATAGGTTCTCTTTTGCTTATTAGTAAGCTTGTGAACCCATTTGCTGTTGTGTGTGGGAATGATAGGCCTTGCACAGTGTGCCTCATTCTTTCAAGACTATGTTGATGCTTAATGCTCATCCTAATTTTAGTCTTCCCAAGTGCTTCGCCATGACTCACACACATCATTTTGGTTGAGCCTATTCTTAAGTTGCCTCTTTTACATGTTGCTCAACCATGTGCTTATTGCAAGCTCTAGGCTTTGTTTCCTATATGCTCACTTGCACTGGATGTGAGTTTCTATTGATTTTCGGGGAGCTATGATCCTATTTTGTGCACCTTGTATTCACATACAAAAATTATTATGTGTGCACAAATCATGGGGAGCTTCTCTTGTTTCTTTAGACACTCCTTTGCATTTATCATAATATCTTTATTCTTGTGGCATGTAGGATCATTGGTCTTGTTGGTTCAATTGATATCTGTTGATTGCTTGCTTCAATTGGTATCTTCTGATTGCTTGTGTCTCTCTTTGTTATGTCTTTTTGGCATATCTTTTTGTTGCAATCTTTGGGCCTCAATATAGTTTGTCTTCCTCCAAGTATTGGCAGTTGGATATGTGTATTGCATTCCACTCTCTTGTTGAGAAATACACAATTTATGGAGGAACGCCTTTTATTTTGGTCTTCTAAGCTTTTCACCCATTTTGGCAATAAATGCCAATGGGGGAGGAGTTTCAGAGAGTTTTGTGGAGAAGTCTTCTGAGTTTTCTCTTTGCTTTGGTTTTGGTTCCTAAGCATTTGCATCTCATTCTCATGCATCATTGGTTATTGCATTGCAAGGTGATGCATAATTCCTTGTATAAACTCTCTTGAAAGTGATTGTCATCAATTACCAAAATGGGGGAGATTGAAAGAACATGCAGTGCCCCCATGTTTGGTTTTGGCAATTGATGACAATCTCTATGGACTAATGGTTGCCTTGAGTTATATTTGAAAGGTTTGTCCATAGGCTTTTCTTGGAGTCCATTTGTTGGTCTCAGGGAGAGTTTGTCATGACCACGGTGCTATTAAGGAATTATCCAAATATTGGTCATGTGAGTGTTGAGCTTATTGCAAGCATGTCTTGAAGAAGAAGATTGTGTGATCATTCATGTCTACCTTCAAGACATCATCCAAATGAAGAGAGTTGGAAAGATTCAAGGTTGATCAAGACTAAGTCAAGAGTGAATCAAGTTGATCAACTCACAAAGCGTAGTAGATGTACCGAGAGGGATCAAGTGATCCCATGGTATGGTAAGCATTGTCCATTGCACTTTGTGTACTAACCCATGGTCTATGTGAGAGTTCTATGTGGGGTTAGGTATGTGTCCATGGGCTTGCGTCAAGAGGAAGATATCATACAACCCATGGAAAGGATGACATCAAGTGGTGATCGCCATCAAGATTGCCGTGTGCAAGTTCAAGTGGAGCATCGCGAAGAGATCAAGTGCTTGAATCTTGCCATCCATTGTGGTGTCAATGGACTTGTGAAGATGTGCCTAAGAGTGGCTCACCCATATTGGACTATGGGGGAGCAATCATCTAGTTTTCATCGAGCCAACGCAATCAAGAAAGGTGGTCCAACTTGAGGGAGTCAAGATTGTCTTCATCTAGCTCAAGTGGACCATGTGCAAGGCAAAGGTTTGCCCTTGATAGGTTTTCTATTTTACCGGTCTCGTGGTGGTAGTTGGGAGACCGAGTTATAGGTCATTTGTCGTGCTATCAAGGGGGGCTCTCAAGTTGGTAGCTTGATCGTATCGTTAGTAGAGAGCTCAAACCATTGCATCCTTGCATCATGTTTCTTGGTTCTTGTTTTGTTATCTTTGTGAGTCTTAGAGCTTATGGTCATCTTGATCACAAGCTTGAGTTCATCAAAAATGGAGTTCGCATGCGTCTTCTATGATGTTTTCGGTGTTGGAGGTTTTACCGGTCTTATCCGATGAAGGGTTCTCACCATTTTATTATGGGACTTTTCTCATTTGCTTATTCTTGATATTTCTATCAAGATTGTGTTAGCCCATTTCGTTAGCTTTCCAACAAACTTGGTTTCGTTGAATTCGAAATCCGTTTGCAAAAGTTGTGGCTGTTTTGGTAAAGGCTGCAGCGGTACTACCGCGACTAGAGCGGATGTAATTTTTTACTACCGCTCCAGAGCGGTACTACCGCGGCTCCTGAGCGGTACTACTGCTCCATAGCAGTACTACCGCGGCTCCTAAGCGGTAGTACCGCTCCAGACCAAAATCTCGTGTTTTGCTCAGCGGAAGTAGGCAAAGAAGTATTTTTTTAGTACCGCTCGCAAGCAGTAGTACCGCTACCATTTGCGGTAGTACAGTGAGGTCGAGCAGTAGTACCGTGAGGACGAGCGGTAGTACCGCTCCGGCAGTTCTACTGGCCTTTTTCCTCCTCGGTGTTGTTTTTCAAAGGGGTACTACCGCCCTAGCGGTAGTACCGCTCCTTGGAGCGGTAGTACCGCTCTGTGCGGGCTGTGAGCATAACGGTTGGATTTTTCCCCACCTATAAAAGGGGGTCTTCTTCCCCATTGAACCTTATCCTTTTAGCTCGTGTTCTTCCCCATTGTTAACCTTCTTCGAGCTTGCTAACTCTCAATTCCTCCAACGATTCTTGCTAGTTCTTGAGGGAAAAGAGAGAGGAGATCTAGATCCACGTTTCCACCAATCACTTTCTCCTCTAAGTGAGGGGAACCCCTTGGATCTAGATCTTGGAGTTCTTCGTGTTCTTCTTTCGTTCTTCCTCTCATTTTCCTCCGTAGCATTAGTTGTTTTGGTGGGATTTGGGAGAGAAGGACTTGGGCACTCCATGTGCCCTTACCATTGCATTTGGTGCATCGGTTTGAGTTCTCCTCGGTGATACGTGGAAGTGAAGTTTGAGAAGCTTATTACTCTTGGGTGTTTGGGCACCCTAGATCTTGCTCCTCTTGGGTGCCTTGGTGCCCTAGACGGTTGGTGGTGTTCGGAGCTCAATCATTGTGGTGTAAAGCTCCGGGCAAGCGTCGGGGTCTCCAATTAGGTTGTGGAGATCGCCCCGAGCAATTTGACAGGTTCCGGTGACCGCCCCCAAGTGTTGCCAAAGTGTACGGGTTCGGTGACCGCCCCCAAGGGTCGCCATTTGTACGGGTTCGGTGACCGCCCTCAAGGGTCCCTTAGTGGAATCACGGCATCTTGCATTGTGCGAGGGCGTGAGGAGATTACGGTGGCCCTAGTGGATTCTTGGGGAGCATTGTGCCTCCACACCGCTTCAAATGGAGATTAGCATCCGCAAGGGTGTGAACTTCGGGATACATCGTCATCTCCGCGTGCCTTGGTTATCTCTTACCCGAGCCCTTTACTTATGCACTTTACTTTGTGATAGCCATATTGTTCTTTGTCATATATCTTGCTATCACATAGTTGCTTATCTTGTTTAGCATAACTTGTTGGTGCACATAGGTGAGCCTAGTTGTTGTAGGTTTTGTGCTTGACAAATTAACCGCTAGGTTTATTCCGCATTTGTTCAAGCCTCTACCGTAATTATTTTAAAACGCCTATTCACCCCCCCCCCCTCTAGGCGATATCCATGATCTTTCACCCATCAATTGATGTCAATGCGAGGAGTAGGGATTGCCATGCAACGGATGCACTAGAGCTATAAATGTATGAAATCTCAACAAAAGAAACTAAGTGGGCGTGCATCCAACTTGCTTGCTCACGAAGACCTAGGGCATTTTGAGGAAGCCCATCATTGGAATATACAAGCCAAGTTCTATAATGAAAAATTCCCACTAGTATATGAGAGTGACAACATAGGAGACTCTCTATCATGAAGATCATGGTGCTACTTTGAAGCACAAGTGTGAAAAAAGGATAGTAACATTGTCCCTTTTCTCTTTTTCTCTCTTTTTCATTTTTTCTCTTTTTTTATTTTGGTGGGCTTCTTTGGCCTCTCTTTTTTAGGGCTTCTTTGGCCTCTTTTATTTTTCATAAAGTCCGGAGTCTCATCCCGACTTGTGGGGAATCATAGCTTCCATCATCCTTTCCTCACATGGGATAATGCTCTAACAATGAAGATCATCACACTTTTATTTATTTACAACTCAAGAATTATAACTCAATACTTAGAACAAAATATGACTCTATGTAAATGCCTCCGGTGGTGTACCGAGATATACAATGAATCAAGAGTGACATGTATGAAAGAATTATAATGGTGGGTTTTCCACAAATACGATGTCAACTACATGATCATGCAAAAGCAATATGACAATGATGGAGCATGTCATAATAAACGGAATGGTGGAAAGTTGCATGGCAATATATATCGGAATGGCTATGGAAATGCAATAATAGGTAGCTATGGTGGCTGTTTTGAGGAATATATAAGGAGGTTTATGTGTGATAGAGCGTATCGTACCACGGGGTTTGGATGCACCGGCAAAGTTTGCACCAACTCTAAAGGTGAGAAAGGGCAATGCACGGTACCGTAGAGGCTAGCAATGATGGAAGGGTAAGAGTGCGTATAATCCATGGACTCACATTAGTCATAAAGAACTCATATAATTATTGCAAAATTTTATTAGCCCTCGAAGAAAAGTACTACTATGCATGCTCCTAGGGGAAGGGTTGGTAGGAGTTAACCATCGCGCGATCCCGACCTCCACTCATAAGGAAGGCAATCAAAGAACACCCCATGCTTCAAATTTGTCACACAATGTTTACCATACGTGCATGCTACGGGACTTGCCAACTTTGACACAAGTATTTCTCAATTTAATAATTACCCAACTAGCATTACTCTAACATTACCACCTTTATATCTCAAAACAATTATTTAGTATCAAATTTCTCATAGTATTCAATGCACTTTTTATGATAGTTTTTATTATACCCAACTTGGATGCCCATCATATTAGGACTAATTTTATAACCAAAAAAATACCATGTTGTTCTAAAAGACTCTCAAAATAATATAAGTGAAGCATGAGAGATCAATAATTACTACAAAATAAAACCACCGCCGTGCTCTAAAAAGATATAAATGAAGCACTAGAGCAAAATTGTCTAGCTCAAAAGATATAAGTGAAGCACATAGAGTATTCTAATAAATTACAATTCATGTGTATCTCTCCCAAAAGGTGTGGACAGAAAGGATGATTGTGGTAAACTAAAAAGAAAAGACTCAAATCATACAAGACGCTCCACGCAAAACACATATCATGTGGTGAACAAAAATATAGGGTCAAGTAAAGTTACCGATAGACGAAGACGAAAGAGGGGATGCCTTCCGGGGCATCCCCAAGCTTAGGCTTTTGGTTGTCCTTGAATTTTACCTTGGGGTGCCGTGGGCATCCCCAAGCTTAGTCTCTTGCCACTCCTTATTTCATAATCTATCAAATCTTTACCCAAAACTTGAAAACTTCACAACACAAAACTCAACAGAAAATCTCATGAGCTCCGTTAGTGCAAGAAAGCAAACCACCACTTTAAGGTACTGTAATTAACTCATTATTTTTTATATTGGTTTTAAACCTACTGTATTCCAACTTTTCTATGGTTCATACCCCCCCGATACTAGCCATAGATTCATCAAAATAAGCAAACAACACACGAAAAACAGAATCTGTCAAAAACAGAACAGTCTGTAGTAATCTGTAACTTTCAAATACTTCTAGAACTCTAAACCTTCTACAAAAATAGGAAGTCCTAGGAAATTTGTCTACTAATTTTCTGCAAAAAGAATAAACTGAAAAGCACGTTCCTGTGATTTATTAAAATTATTCTCGTGCGCGCAAAAGTTTCTGTTTTTCAGCAAGATCACATTAACTATCACCCAAGATGATCCTATAGGTTCTACTTGGCACAAACACTAATTAAAACCTAAAACCACATCTAACCAGAGGCTAGATGAATTATTTAATACTAAACAGGAGCAAAAAGTGAAGAACAAAAATAAAATTGGGTTGCCTCCCAAGAAGCGCTATCGTTTAACGCCCCTAGCTAGGCATAAAAGCGAGAACAGATCTAAGTATCGCCATCTTTGGTATTCAATTCTTCAATAGAACACTTATAACCCTTAGGAGTTTATCTCTTTTTAGTAATGATTAATCACCTAGGCAAGAAATCAGGAAATTCGTTTGTAGCAAAAGGTTCCTTAATGATAGCGAAAAAACTAGGGTGAACACTAATTGATTTGAGATCCGCATTTTCCTTACTAGAAGATTCACCCTTATTTTTAGGAACATACATTAATTTGGCAACTTTGGTAGTAGGAGGATTTGGAGTATTTTTCACGAAAGAAAAGGCAGACCCTAAGTTGGTAATAATATCCTCAAGTTTACCGATTCTTATGGAATCTTGATCTATTCTTTCGTTTACTATAGGTTCCTTTTCTTTAAAAAATCAGAGTAACTCCAACCTTAGATCCATATTGGGTAATTTGGTTGTGGATCTTTTTATCCAAATTTTCACTTAACTCTACAGTGACAACTTTATTTTCAATAATTTCAAGCCTTTGCATCACATGTTCCAAAGTTAAAACAGTTCCATTAACCAAAAGAGGTGGTGGGCCAAACAAATCTATCATAGCATTATAAGAATCAAAAGTATGGCTACCCACAAAATTCCCTCCGGCAATGGTATCAAGAATATATCTATTCCAAGGAGTAATGCCTACATAAAAATTGCGAAGAAGAACGGAAGTAGATTGCTTCCTAGTAGATCTATTTTGAGCATTATAAGAATCAAAAGTATGGCTACCCACGAAATTCCCTCCGGCAATGGTATCAAGAATATATCTATTCCAAGGAGTAATGCCTACATAAAAATTGTGAAGAAGAACGGAAGTAGATTGCTTTCTAGTAGATATATTTTGAGCACTGCAAATTCTATGCCAAGCATCTTTTAGGTTTTCTCCCTCCCTTTGTTTAAAATTAAGAACTTCATGATCGGGAGTACTAACAATGATAGAAGGACTACCCATGACAACGAACGATGACACAAGAAGCAAGCGAAAAAGAGACGAACGAGAAAGAGAGGGCGAATAAAACGGTAAGGGTGAAGTGGGGTAGAGGAAAACGAGAGGCAAATGGCAAATAATGTAATGCGAGGGATAAGGGTTTGTGATGGGTACTTGGTTTGTCTTGACTTATGCGTAGACCTCCCCGGCAACGGCGCGAGCAATCCTTCTTGCTACCTCTTAAGCATGCGTTGGTTTTTCCTTGAAGAGGAAAGAGTGATGCAGCAAAGTAGCGTAAGTATTTCCCTCAGTTTTTGAGAACCAAGGTATCAATCCAGTAGGAGGCTACACGCAAATCCCTCGTACCTACACAAACAAATAAGAACCTTGCAACCAACGCGATAAAGGGGTTGTCAATCCCTTCATGGCCACTTGCAAAAGTGAGATCTGATAGAGAAGATAATAAGATAAATATTTTTGGTATTTTTATGATATAGATTGGAAAGTAAAGATTGCAAAATAAAGTAGATCGGAAACTTATATGATGGAAAATAGACCGGGGGACATAGGTTTCACTAGTGGCTTCTCTCAAGAGAGCATAAGTATTACGGTGGGTGAACAAATTACTGTCGAGCAATTGATAGAAAAGTGCATAGTTATGAGAATATCTAGGCATGATCATGCATATAGGAATCACGTCCGCGACAAGTAGATCGAAACGATTCTCCATCTACTACTATTACTCCACACATCGACCGCTATCCAGCATGTATCTAGAGTATTGAGTTCATAAGAATAAAGTAACACATTAGGCAAGATGACATGATGTAGAGGGATAAACTCAAGCAATATGATATAAACCCCATCTTTTTATCCTCAATGGCAACAATACAATATGTGCCTTGTAGCCCCTGCTGTCACTGGGAAAGGACACCGCAAGATTGAACCCAAAGCTAAGCACTTCTCCCATTGCAAGAAAGATCAATCTAGTAGGCCAAAACAAACTGATAATTCAAAGAGACTTGCAAAGATAACCAATCATACATAAAAGAATTCAGAGGAGATTCAAATATTGTTCATAGATAATATTAATCATAAACCCACAATTCATCGGATCTCGACAAACACACCGCAAAAAGAGTTACATCGAGTAGATCTCCAAGAAGATCGAGGAGAACTTTGTATTGATAATCAAAGAGAGAGAAGAAGCCATCTAGCTAATAACTATGGACCCGAAGGTCTGTGGTAAACTACTCACACTTCATCGGAGAGGCTATGGTGTTGATGTAGAATCCCTCCGTGATCGATTCCCCCTCCGGTTGAGCGCCGGAAAAGGCCCCAAGATGGGATCTCATGGGTACAGAAGGTTGCGGCGGTGGAAATAGGGTTTCATGGTGCTCCTAGATGTTTTCAGGGTATATGGATATATATATAGGCGAAGGAAGTCGGTCAGGGGAGCCACGAGGGGCCCGCGAGGGTGGGGGGCGCGCCCACCCCCTGGGGCGCGCCTCCCTGCCCCGTGGCCGCCTCGTTTCTTTCTTGACGTCCACTCCAAGTCTCCTGGATTGCGTTTGTTCCAAAAATAACTCTCCCAAAGGTTTCATTCCGTTTGGACTCCGTTTGATATTCCTTTTCTGCGAAACACTGAAATAGGCAAAAACAGCAATTTGGGTTGGGCCTCCGGTTAATAGGTTAGTCCCAAAAATAATAGAAAAGTGCTTAGTAAAGCCCATTAAACATCCAAAACAAGTAATATAATAGCATGGAACAATCAAAAATTATAGTTACGTTGGAGACGTATCACCAACCCAAGTTTCCTCCTGAGCAGTCCACTCAAGCTAAGGCCAACAGTCTCGAACCTAGAGCAAATTTGCCAAGATGTAGGATTCCAAGACTACAAGGATCGGACAGCCGACAAATCATCTCCCGCACTATTACATAGCTAAACAACACTAAACGGCTAAATCCTATCATGACTGACACTTCTACGGCTCGTCGGTGCTTCATGGTCATTGATGACTTTTTCATCACTGTTGGGCGATTTGGTTGGTTAGTGATGAACATCCATGGCTGCCCATTGGGCGGGCCATGATGTGTGTATTGGCGCCTAGAGTATGTTTATCACTGACTCGCGAAACCAATTAGGCCGACCAATGATGACATGTATTTGCTTTTGTAACAATACAACCCCAAACTACAAAGCACAAGCCACTTGGGCCCTGTTTGTTAGGGTTTTTGCTTCTACTTTTGCAGCTTTTCCACTTTGGCCAAAAAGCCGTAGAAGCTCCTAAAGAGGTGCTTTTGGAGCTTTTATGGCTTTTGATGAATCAATATGACAATATTTAGCTCCAAAAGCAATAAAGCTCTAAAAGCACCTAATTAGAATCTTTTATGGCTTTTTAGTTAAAGTGGAAAAGCTGCAAAAGTGGAAGCAAAAGCTCAAACAAACATTGCCTTATATACACATGCACAATACACAAGCACATCCACGTTCATGTCATAACAGCATTGCATTTCGTGTTTTTTGGTCAAAATGTTTAGATATAACATGAGAACCGAAGCGGTGAAACACAAAATTATCTGGACTTTTGAAAAAATAGTTCGATAACAAGGAAAACTTGTAATTGGCGCCAACGACATTCTGACCTGATCCGACAACCTAACCTTCTACTTCTCCCATTCGAGGTTCACATAGCAGATAGTTATGTCAACAATTAATCAACTAGAGAGTTAAAGATGATGACTTTTTTAAGCTCTAACACACATAGATTTTGTATAAGAGAATGCAATACATAATAAATCGGAAATTCATAGGGGCATGTAGGTGAAGGGGCACGCGCTTGCCAACTCCTGTTTGGCCGCTTGATTGCCTCGTGATTCATGAAGTAGTTTAATCCCGCACGAGGGCACATTAAGTTTTAAGTTTTAGTCATTGAAACTTATGACTTTTTATCTAAAACTTGCAATTTTGTCGCTCTCTCTTACCAAGTTTTATAGATAAATGTTGAAGACATATTTTTGTTGTTTGTAGGCACAAAAATCATGATTTCATGGGTCGCTTGTACTTTCAAGAATTGAAACTTAACATTTATTTTCAAAGTTCATCAAAATGGATCTTATTTTAAATCCCTCGCCACGAGAAACATAAATATGAAAACATAACTTAATTTGAACTTTTCGTTCAAGAGATATAAAGGTTTGAAAATCGGAAGCCCAAAATAAAAGCACGCGGGGGGACTCGGTGCCCCCGCATTTGCGTGCCCCAAATCCGCATCTCACAATAATAGCAACATGATAGGTGTAGAGAAACTAAAATATGTGGCAAACTTGCAATTATTTCAAAAATCGCCAAGAAGGCCTAACTCAAGTTATAGTCTTTGTGCGATTTGTTCAAACTTTTGTGTAGTGCACCAAAATAAAGTAATGTCCCCGATGTAATATTGTAGGTGCACTTCACAATACACTCTTACAAAATAGTGAGTTGTGTAGTACACTAGAAGGTCACAACAACGTGTGTCCATGTAGGGAAACGTGATATGCAACAAAAAATTACTATGCACGAACATGCCCAGGAATATTATAGAGGTACAAGCAACGATCATCTCACCAACAATCAACGCAGCGGAAGAAAAAGTAGATGGTGATGAAGCGAGGCGAATACCGCAACTAGGTTATACCTGCCCACCGTGGTTATTTCTCAAGGATGATCCGGTGGTCTATTTGCTGAAATTACGGCACCACTGCGGTATCTATGCATATTGTACTAGAGGTATTGCAGCACTTCATGGACCATCGTGAATGGCAGAAGAGAGAACTAGAGGGAGGGAGCTATGCATGGTATCACTCTAGGAGGAGGGGCGCCTTGGGCTTGGTGTGAATCTAGGAGTGTGCCTCCATCTATTCATAGGTGGAGGGGGGAAGATGACATGGAGGGGGGTGGAAACTCTCCCCTAGGGTTCCGCCATACTAGAAGGTGGAGTCATCCAAGGACTCCCCTCCGGTTGTCTTGCCCCCTCCCCCAAGGAATCCTTTGGTTTGGTCCAGTCTGGCCGACGTGGGCTTTTCCCCTTATCCCACTAGAAGGAAATCCCACTATGAACCTTTTGGTGGCTTTTGGGCCTTTCGATACATTACCGAGTACTTCTGGACACTACCGGGACCTCCCAGAACATGTGAGGGAACACTTTCGGAGCTCATCCGCTCATTCTCTATTATCTTTTAGTTCTCTTACATACCACTTGTCGTAAAGCATGTGATCCTAGAGGTTCGATAATATGTGGACATGTTTGGAACATCTTCTAGTCAATACTTACTAGCGAGATCTAGCCACCCATAATAATTCCCATATATTAATGAAGATCTTTATTGCATGAACCTTTTGTTACTGTATACAATTAATTTTCTTCATAAAGCGTTATAAAACCCGAAGCGAAATTTTTATGGTATCCCCGTGATCAACACTTTGATCACTATACTTATTGATCGTCGTTACGGGTTTGTAATCTTTTCTATTTACATATTTCTATGTCCCCGTGACTAACATCTTAGTGACTGTGCTTGGCCAAGCGATGGTGGATATCGTAATACTGAGCGGGCCCAAAATGTATCTCTCCATTGCTAGAGGAACAAATTCCAGTCTTGACATATTAAACACCATAACATACTTTTCTGACATACCTGAAAGTTATCTTTATAATCACCCAGTTACGGAGTGATGTTCGGCAGCCCCACAGACCATAGTAACCATTTGATATCCTGGTGTACGATATTCTAATGGTTTAAGGAAGTAAGTAAATGTTAACACTTTATATGAAAATACCGACAACATATTGATGACGTGATCTCAAAGTATTTCATAAATTGGCTCCACCCAACACCATCGTTACCCTAACAACGTCTTCTCATTATTGCTGACATCCTTGTTACAATAACAATGCCCATGGTTAGGAAAACGAAACCGTCAATAATACTTGAGCTAATCCACAGGCTTGATTAGGGATCAAAATGGTGTTTACATTTCTACACATACAGATAGGTTTTCCTCTGAATCTCACATTCAAGAACCATTGCAATTATAACATAAAAATATAAAATTAATTATGAACATGGAAATACAATAATAACAACTTTATTATTGACTTTAGGTCATATTTCCAACAGTCCATAACATTGTTCGCACGAAATAAAGAACATATTCATTTGGTGTACTTAATAGTAAAACACATATAGTAATAGCCATATTTTTTTATGTTTAAATGAATGGGTTAAAGAATTGAAGTTAGTCCAGAACACTTACATCAAAGTTTATTATTGATGTGGAGACGGAAAATAAATACAATACAAAGTAGTTATTACTTGCCTCGTATATCACCAACACAATATCATGTGCTATACTTGTTTCATCCAACAAATTCACCGGAGAATAAATCCAAAAGACTACTCCTTTACCATGAACGACACGCAGTTTTTCTCCAAATGGATTCTTTGGTTGCAAGACTGTGTCCTCGTACAGTTGATACAACAAAAGAATCCAGTTAGAGAGAGGGTAATACAAATGACAGTGAGCTGAACAATTTGTCAAAGTAATTATCCTTGGAAACCATGTGGGTAAAAGTACTAGGACATATATAGTTTGAGCTTTTTCATCGTTGGTGATATATGAATAGAACATTGTTAAGCTTACAAGTTTAGGCTTATGCTAGTTATTTCATCCTGCATATTGTCTACGGGGCTGAGTCGTTGATTTCATTAAGTAGTGGCTCTGAGTAACTCTTATCATTTTACCTCCCATGCGAAAAGATGAGGTAAGGGGGGCCGTGTTAAAATTGCTTAAAAATACATGAATTGAGATAGCATGTCTCTTAATTCCTAGAGGGAATCAAAACACTTGAGGTCTAAGACTAGCCCGTGGTCATGTTGACGCGAGAGCGAGGGAAAATAGCGTGGAGAAGGGCCTCAAAGTGTCGTGTTTGACGCCAAAGGAAATTTTCCATTATATCAGACTGGATTATTTTTTTCCTGTGAAACACGAAGTGCAGGAACAGAATTCTTCACTCCTTTCCCATTCCTACGTTTCACATGGCCCCAAGGAAAAAATTCCTATTATAAGTCACATCCTTTGATATTCCTACAAGATTCCGTGTTCCAGACGACCCCTTAGTTGTCATGATTTCGTATGTTAGGATTGTTCAACACAATAGCTTCATCGTTAGCTATATGATCCACATGTAATAGATGAAATTTCTTGACAAATGTGGTCACCATTGTATTGTCCATTTTATATGCGACACCTTTTTTGTTGCACCCTAAGATTAACTGAAGTTAATTGTTAGTTGTGACAATATTAGACATCAACTTTACAGAATGGATCTATTTGCATGCACATAAGGTATCATCAATTTGTATAGATGAAAGAAATTTTGCAACTTATGTACGTTTTTTAAAATCAAATTTGAAGTGTGACATTGGTTGAAAAAGGGAGTAAGCCCTTATGTGCAACAAGTCTAGGTGCGTGCCCTAGCTACTCCTAGCTAAGCCACCCGGCATGGTGAAAGGGACAGGTGCAACTAGCTGTAGGAGGTGAGACGCCCAAGAAAGAGGCAACCTTTACAAAGTTGTTGGTATGTGCTTGCAGCTATTTGAAAGCTACCCCACATTGGGTAGAAACAGCAAGCTGCCAAACCAAAGAGAGAGGCCGAGAGAATTCAAAAGATGGAGCCGAGCAATCACATGTTTGGCATCTCTTGCTCCTGCTTTAGAAATTTTAGATGGTTTGGGGGGCTCTAGTGATGCAAGTCGTGTGAGTGGCTAGCAATAGTCTAGTCCTAGCGGATTCTCCAAATGCAGCATACTACCTTTTTCTTGGAAAAATAATAATATAGGAATCACTATACTATGCAACTACTCATGCACGTAGCCATAGCGTAGTGCAGGGACATGGATTTGCACATTGTCTCTATCAGCAGCAAGTGTTAATTTACTTACTCGTGCACGTGGCTGAAAAGCGTTCATCAGTGGAGGGCTTCATGGAAGATACTGTATGTAAATATTTGCAGAAGTTGAAAAAACAAAAGGAGGGCACCCACTGGTAACTGTAATTCTTGTCATAAAGTACTAGTATCACAAAGGAAAGGACCACAAACCGGCGAGCTATAAGGCTGAAACTAGCCTGTTTTTAATCTGTTTCAAAGTTTTGAACCCTGATGAAAGCCGTTGGACTGGTCAAACAGTACATTGATTTTGTGAGCTAATAGGCCGTGCGAGGAAGCTGGGTAAAGGTGTCTTGGCCTTTTAGCCCGTGCTTGTTTGGTCCTTTGTGGTTTGTTTTGCAGGAAATTAGCATCAGGCTCTACCTACTTAACAAGTATTACTTTATATTACTACGTACTTCCTCCGTCTGGAAATATTTGTCATCAAAATGAATAAAAGGGGATGTATCTAGATGTATTTTAGTTCTAGATACATCCTTTTTGTCCATTTTGATGACAAGTATTTCGGACGGAGGGAGTATATTACTACTACTTGGTGCACTGTTTTGGCTTTGTCATGGCAGAAATCAGAAAGAAACAGAAACTCATCCATGTCAATCAATTTAATTCTGGGGACGATTCTAAAAATTAAAAAAACTCGGGACGCCCATGTAGGCTTGACGTGCTTTATCCAGCACAAGAGCTGTAGTACGCCTAGCCTTTATGTGCACGTATAGCTTTGTCGAAGCTATGGTGTGATGAAGCTACTGAGATTTTTCCTGGAGAAAGCCACAACACAAAGATCATGCGCCTTGCACGAGCTTGGGCATCTTCTAGGGACAACTGAGGAGTTGCAGGCCGATACATGTCTTTGGGCAGTACGTTGATGATGTATATGCATCTCTTTTTTCGAGAGAAAAAAAGAGTATACCTCTCTTTTCCACGACATGCATAAGCTCTTTACATACTTGGCCTTTTTCCAGCACACTGCATGTGCAAGCAGAAAGTGTGTTTTGCTGCCGTCGCCGTCACCAGATTGGTGTTTCCACCTACTAAATCGTAAATGGAACAACGTAGCTCATAGGATGGGGCTTTGTCACCTGGTGTGAGCAGAATGAAAGAAATGGCTATTTTCTCCAGCTATTATTAGGGGTATGAGGACCACCGAATTGCCGCAAATACGTGGTCCTCGTCCTACACGTTACTACGTACAGTAGTTGTTCCTCATTTCAAGATGTTTTCGGCATCTGATTAGCACCACATTGCCCCGAGCTTTTCAGACATGTTACTGCAGTACACTCACGTGCGTGGTTGACTCAATGGTTCAAACTCATTCTGGTTCAAATGCGCAACTACCGCTTATGTTGTGCTTAATCGACCGATCAATAATCATGCGAAGCGAGAAATTCAGTTGCAATTATCATTGTAATAGAAAGAGAGCGACAGGATGACCCTCAAGTACCAGGCCACATACATAGTCAAACATAGGTAACCACGGGAGATTATGACCAGGAATGATTAGGTCTCTCGCCGCTCCACCTTATCCCTGCCAACAATTATCAAAGGCGGTCGAGATCCATAAAAGAAGTTTCCTTTGAAGAGCATGCCTGTTCAGGCCAGGGGACTCATCTTTGTTTGCAGAGACTCGGAAGAGCAGCTGGCGTTCTTTTTTGCCGGATCACATGATTGGTTTTCAAGTGCCGGAATCACAAATTCCAGAGACCATTACGGATGTTGATTGTCACTCGAAAGATGCCCGTGGTGGGTGTTAGCACTACTAATCCTGCCTTGCAGAAAACTAGTAGACCACTGTGCCGCGAAAAGACGGAATTGACAGGCTTCGATCGCGGCGACGTCGATCACGAGAGAGAATAGAAATTCGAGAGATCTGCTGCTGCGGTGCGTTGCGCGTCGAGTCCCGTCCGTGACCGCGCGGGGCTGTGGTTCACGCACGCATGGCTAGAATCGATGGAACGGCACGCCGGGTATGGCCTAGAGCCCCGAGCGCGGCCGCACACTGTTGCTCACGCAGGAGGGAATGCTGCTGGTGCGCGTGCTATAGCGAGCGACTGGGATGGGACTGATTGATCGGATGTGCGTTGCAGGCAGCGTAAATGTATGCGCGCGCGAAGACACGCCAAGGTTGCGTTACGTACGTTGGCCATACCGTGCGGCATGCTTGAGATGACCCTTCTCATTGGTTCCATCGGCTGCCGGCAACGGAGTAAAACGCCCCCGCTCCCGGCATCATCTCACGGGAGACCTCCTCGTCAGCGCCCCTGCACTGCACGCTCGCGGGCCGAGGCCCGTTGCCATGCTCGCTCGCCTTTTTTTTTCAGTCACTTTGTACTGCGTCCTGAAGTAGCAAAAATTGACAGGTTTTGAAAAAACTTGTGGATTTCTAAAAAGTTCACAACTACGAAAAATAAATCCTAAATTAGTAAAAAATATCATGAATTTGCAAAAAAATAATGAATTTTCAAAAGTTCATGAATCTCATCATGTACGTGAATTTGAGAACTGTTCATTAATTTGGAAAACGTTCACAAACTTTAAAAAGTTCAATAATTTGAAAAAAAATCAAATATTTGAAGAAAGTTCATGAATTTGGAAAAAAAAGGTCACAAATTTGAAATAATTTTATAAGTTTTATAAAATTTCCCGAATTTGGTAAAAACTTCATGAATTTGAAAAGATCACAGATTTGAGAAAAATCTAATATTAAAAAAATGTATTTGGAAGAACTTCACAAGTTTATGCAAACAAAGCTCATGAATTTTTAAAAAGTTCACAAATGTGAGACAAAAAAAGTTCACGAAATTGAATTTTTTTCACATATTTGAGGGGGAAAGTTCACAAATTTGTTTTTTTTCACGAATTTGAGATAAAAGTTCAAAAAATTGAAAATGTTCACTGATTAAAATAAAAGAATTTTCAAAGTTCGCGAATTTAAGAAAAAAATACAAAATTGGGGAAAGTTCATGAATTTGAAAAAAATCATGAAACTTAAAAATAAAAGAAGAAAAATGAAAATGAAAAATTTGGTTACTTCAGTTGACGCAAAAAAAAGAAAGAAAAAAGAAGTAACTACGTAGAACTGGTGAGCTGTCGAAGTTGGTTATCCTGGTTTGGAACTAACCAGAGGTTCGGAGTTCAAATCTCACGATGTGCACGTATTTTTTGAAGATTAAAATAAAAAAATAAAGTAAATGGGCCGAGCCTAGGATGGAGGGGGGTGCGCCGGTTTCTGGAATACCCTTTAACTCGCATTGAGGGCACCAAATAGGAGTTGAGATGTCACAACCCCTAATAACTTATTTTAGGGGAAAACCAGACTTTATTCATCAAAAGCCACAGAGTGTGAGATACATCATTGGTCGTGGGATTTGCCAAACCAAACGTGGCATCCCGGACCAAGAGTAAGAGAATGCTTAGCTAATCTATGAGCCTCTACGTTGACCCCACGACTTTCAAAAATAAAATTACAGTTGAAAAGTGCAGCTTGATGTTTGATTTCCTTGATGATCGCTCCATAGCTACCTGTTGTTCCATTCTTGATATCCCCAACTACTTGCTTGCAGTCCGAAGAGACTACAACATTTTGAACAAGCATGTCTGCCGCAAGTGCTAGTGCTTCCCTCACCGCAATGGCTTCAAGAGTAGCTGGGTCATGTACCCCTACAATTACCAACAATGAACTGCCAACAAAGTTGTTGTTGATGTCCCTACAGATAGCGGAAACAACTCCGCCTCTGCCCTGGCGCGTTGCTGCATCTACATGTATTTTATGGAAGCCTGCATCTACAACCCCTAATAACTACACAATTGACCAAGGAGCACAAGGACCAAGTAGACTAAACGCAATTCGAAGCCCAATCACCGTTTCAACCCAACTACCTGGCAATTGTGACTAAAGGGCCATAAGATGGCAAGTGTGCGTGTGTGTAGACGGTATGCGTGATCACTTTGGTGTAAAATGAATTCCCAATCCCCTTTCATCTATCTCCTGATCCCCATCTCTGCACCTTCCTTTGCTACCAAATCCCTCCAAATACTTCGTAGATCAGCAGATAATCCAATATATGTGAGTAAAGACGTATCATATGGCATGAGAGGGTCGTGGTTACCTCAAGAACCCCACCTCTCCACGCGGCAGCAGTGACAAGCCATCAAAATGGAGCAACACATCGACAACCTCACCGCGACGTTGCTAGCCATCTAGGAGCAGAATGTGTCGATCCAGAAGGCGGTGGCAGCATTCACGATGCTCTTGAAGAGATCAAGCCATCCGTCCTTAACCTCACGAAGTGGAGATCGATGCTCGAGCAATCGGTCACGGATCTGAAGTTGGAGCTCGGCGACACACGACGCGAGCTCGACTTGGTTCCCCACAATCTAGTCCTGGTGCTCAAGTCAAGCGATCTACCACCCCTACTTCCATGCTCCAGCGATGCACCCATTAGCGTCTGTAACGACGTAACTAGACCCGACGGTCACCACGATGACACTTCATCCTGGGGGGTGCGTAACGGGGTGGTTGCCACTCTCGTTCCACCTCCGGTCATGGGTATGTTACTATCATCCAATCCCCATTCCTGTTCACTGGCTCATTCACCAGAGCCGAGGTTGTACCTGGTTGGTTCACAATTTAGAGACTCATCATGTTTTGGTAGTCCACAGCACACACATTCCTCATTACTTTCGCATCCTAAGATGGAATTTCCACATTGGGGAGGGGGGACATCCTTGTAGCTGGCGTAGGAACTGTGTGTCATATTCACAGTTTTTCATATTGATTCAGAGTCATGGGTACATACTGCTTCCATGCATTTCACTGGTCCATCTATGTTGTGGTTATAAAATGTTGGATTGGATTTGAATTGTCTGGATTGGGCATCATTTTCTCTCTAGTGTATGTACAATTTGGCCATAACAAGTTCAATGTTTTATTGCACCAATTGATTCATCTTCGTCTAACTAAGTCAGTTGTAGAGTACACTAGTCTGTTTGACGAAACGATGCACTCTCTCTTAGCTCATAGCATTAGTTGGGATCCTGCCATGTTTCCTTCATGTTACGTGGATGGGTTGAAGGATGAGATTCATGTTGTTGTCATAGTTCATAATCCAAAAGACTTTGACACTGCTATTTCATTGACTTATATTCAGAAGGAAGCACCGAAAATTTTGAAGCACCAGGAGCCCAGATGATTGGGGACCAGACAAGGTGGATGCTCTCATTTGCGTGGAGCACTCCCACTGCCTCCTTCTTTGGGCTGGCCACCAACCACAGTGAAAACAACTGAGGAGCGTTGGGTAGCACCAGCGGAAGTGACTCGGGTAATTCCATCCACAAATGAGCGCCTGACCATGCTGCGTGCCTACCGACGGGCTCGTGATCTCTGCTATCTCCGCGGCAAGAAATGGTCGCATGAGTGTGCAACAACAGTTCAGCTTCACGTCATTCAAGAGTTGTTCGATTGTGCTGGGGCTTTCATATTCCGACACTATGCCGCAAATGTCTGAACCATCAAGTGAGGTTCATTTTATTTCACGCGATGCATTAGATGGTTCTCTTGCTCCTCAGACCATCAAACTGCAAGGTCTAATTCAATCATGATAAGTGTTAATCCTCGTGGACTTTGGGAGCGCATCTTCATAAGTACTGAGTTGGTTGGGAAATTATCTAGAGTGGTTAAAGCAGCACGACCACTTTGTGTTAAATTGCAGATGGAGGTCAACTGGATTCTTCCTCGGAGATTCCTAAGTGTAAGTGGGTAGTGTAAGGCCATAAATTTTGCACTAACCTGGAGTTTTTATTTCTGGGTTGTTATGATATGATTGTGGGGATGGAATGGCTTCAGAAGCATAGTCCTATGAAAGTTCATTGGGAGGGGGAGCACATGGTTTCCATGAGAGGCGTGTAATATGTTAATCTAGTTGGTATATAACCTCAACTGCATCATTGTCTTGCCCTTTCGGTCGACCAATTGGAAGCATAGTTTGCCTGTAGTGTTATCAAACAAGTGGTTCATCTATGCTCTATTGAAGGGTTTCCAACTGAGGCACCACTGCCAAAAGAAATATCTACACTCATAACACATTTACTCATATGTTTGAAGAACCGGCTGGATTGCCTCCCTCCCGGCCATTTGATCACTCGGTTTCTCTTAATCCCAGGGCACAATTAGTCAACCTGATACCCTACTGATATACACCAACAAAGAAGGATGGGATTGAAACACAAGTTGCTACACTGTTAAAACAAGAGTAGTTCAACATAGCAGTAGCCGATATGCATCACCAATACTGATCATTCAGAAGAAGGATGGTAGTTAGTGCCTATACATCGACTATCATCACTTAAATGCATACATAGTGAAGAAAAAGTCCCCCTGCTTGTATTGAGGAGATTCTGGATGAGCTTACGGTATCACAATGGTTCACGAGTCTCAATTTATGGGTCAGACACATATGAAGTCGGAAGGCGACCATAAGACAACATTGAAAACACATCATGGCAATTATGAGTATCATGCAATGCCGTATGGTCTTCTAGGCAATCCAACAACGTTCCAGAACACAATGAACATTGTGTTTGCTTCCCTCCTAAGAAAAGGAGTCTTGGTGTTCATGGATGACAATCTTGTCTATAGACACACATTCTTTGATCATTTCAAGTTGCTGCAAAAAAGTGTTCACTCTCTTAGATCAACACCAATTACACATCAAAAGGTCAAGGTGTCTCTTTGCGCAAAGGGAACTAACATATCTTCAGTATGTCGTCAACGCTCAAGGAGTGGCAACACACAAAATGAACATTGTGGTAGTACACAATTGGACCACTATTATGACAGTGTGAGAAGTGCATGGGTTTCTTGGTCTGGCAGGCTATTATCATCATTTTGTTTGCAACTTTTGATTCATCAGTCGACCTTTGACCAATTTTTGAAAAACAATGTGGTCTCCTTGTGGAGAGATGAGGATATAGCGACCAGACCTCAAACAGTCTGATCGCTGTGCATCAGTGTCATCCCTGGATCGGTAATGCTGACACGCACAATACTCGAGGATTTATAACAGAGTAGCAATCACACACTTAGTACATCGAATGTCTCAAAAGAGAACTTATTACTGAAAGTGCAACTATCCCTAGGTGGTTTTCGTAATTCCTAACAACATATAGCTCATTGAGCTAATGCTATTTCAAGATGAATATTTCAGGAAAGCTCAATTATTGGCATGGCATGGATGAGAAAAGTGGACCCCTCAAAATGCTAAGGACAAAAAGATTGGCTCAAGCTCAAAGCTCAAGACTCTACATTTTATATTTTAGTGATCCAAGATCACATTGAGTCTATAGGAAAAGCCAATACTATCAAGGAGGGATGAGGTGTTGCTTAATGGCTTACTTGCTCAAAATGCTTAGTGATATGCTCCAAAGCCCTCAACTACTTTCTGACATCCACATATGACCTAAACCAAAAGTCAAACTCGGCCCCACCGATTCTTTCTATCCGGCGCCACCGAGTTCAGATGTCATAGCCACTGCCACAAACCCTAGGCAAATCGGTCTCACCAATAGGGATCTCGGTCTCACCGAGATGGGGTTGTAATCTCTCTGTTTCCCTTCGTAACATTTTGGTACCACCAAGATGAGCGATCGGTCCCGCCGAGATTGCAATGTAAACTCTCTGTTTCCTTTTCGCAACATTTCGGTCTCACCGAAATGAGCGAACCGGTCCCACCGAGTTTACCTGACCAACTCTCTGGTTAGCTTATTACCAAAATCGGTCCCACCGAGTTTGTGTAATCGGTCTCACCGATATTACGTTATGCCCTAACCCTAACCATATCGGTCCTACCGAGTTGCATGTCGGTCCCACCGAAAATCCTAACGGTCACTAGATTTGCTGAATCGGTCCGACCGAGTTTCTCAATTCGGTCCCACCGAGTTTGGCAAGTTGTGTGTAACGGTTAGATTTTGTGTGGAGGCTATATATACCCCTCCACCTCCTCTTCATTCGTGGAGAGAGCCATCAGAACGAACCTACACTTCCAACTTGCATTTTCTGAGAGAGAACCACCTACACTTGTGTTGAGACAAAGATATTCCATTCCTACCATATGAATCTTGATCTCTAGCCTTCCCCAAGTTGCTTTCCACTCAGATCTTCTTTCCACCAAATCCAAATCCCGTGAGAGAGAGAGAGTTGAGTGTTGGGGAGACTATCATTTGAAGCACAAAAGCAAGGAGTTCATCATCAACACACCATTTGTTACTTCTTGGAGAGTGGTGTCTCCTAGATTGGCTAGGTGTCACTTGGGAGCCTCCGACAAGATTGTGGAGTTGAACCAAGGAGTTTGTAAGAGCAAGGAGATCGCCTACTTCGTGAAGATCTACCGCTAGTGAGGCAAGTACTTCGTGGGCGATGGCCATGGTGGGATAGACAAGGTTGCTTCTTCGTGGACCCTTCGTGGGTGGAGCCCTCCGTGGACTCGCGCAACCGTTACCCTTCGTGGGTTGAAGTCTCCATCAACGTGGATGTACGATAGCACCACCTATCGGAACCACGACAAAAACATCCATGTCTCCAATTGCGTTTGAATTCTCCAAACTCTTCCCTTTACATTCTTGCAAGTTGCATGCTTTACTTTCCGCTGCTCATATACTCTTTGCATGCTTGCTTGAATTGTGTTAAGATTGCTTGACTTGTGCTAAGTTAGCTAAAATCTGCCAAAGACTAAAATTGGGAAAAGGATAAGTTTTTTTGGGTCAAGTAGTCTAATCACCGCCCCCTCTAGACATGCATAATTTCGATCCTACAAGTGGTATCAGAGCTTTGGTCTCCATTTGCTTTGATTTCCATAGCTTTTGGTAGTCATAGCCTTGGTTTCACAACCTAGGAGAGTATGGCGTCTAGCGAGGGAAACTATCACCATAGAGGTCCTTAATTTGATGGTACTAATTTTGCTAGTTGGAAGCATAAGATGAAAATGCATATTCTTGGACATAACCCTGCCGTTTGGGCTATTGTGTGTATTGGCTAGCAAGGTGAATTCTCTGATGGGAGAGAACTGAATCGTGAAGCTAGCACAGAAGAGTTGAAGATGCTACAATACAACGCTCAAGCTTGTGATATCCTCTTCAACGGATTGTGCCCCGAAGAATTCAACAAAATCAGCTGTCTTGAGAATGCACGGAAGAGTTGAAGATACTTTGATTGATATGCACGAAGGTACCGACTCCGTCAAGGTATCCAAGTTGGATGTGCTTCAAAGTCAGCTTGACAAGTTCAAAATGAAGGATGGTGAAGGTGTCGCTGAAATGTACTCTAGGCTTGCTCTTATCACAAATGAGATTGCTGGCTTAGGAAGTGAAGAGATGACCGACAAATTCATCATCAAGAAGATCCTAAGAGCTTTGGACGGAAAATATGATACCGTGTGCACATTGATCCAAATGATGCCCAATTACAAAGATCTCAAGCCAACGGAAGTCATTGGAAAAATTGTTGCTCATGAGATGTCACTCAAGGATAAGGAGGAACTTCACAACAAGTCAAGTGGTGCTTACAAAGCCTCATGTGAAGCTCCCACATCATCAAGTGAGAAACAAACCTTCAATGAAGAATTGAGCCTAATGGTGAAGAACTTCAACAAGTTTTACAAGAATAGAAGCAAAGAAAGAAGCTCGAAGTCAAGGTCCTACAATGACAAAAGATCTTCTAGTCGAGAGCGTAATTGCTACAACTGTGGAGAAGTAGAAGAGAAGAATCACCACCAAGAGAGAGAAGGAGTAGAGATGGTCGTTATGAATGAAGAACATCCCGGAGAAGCAAGGATTCGGAAAGGAAGGACAAGTCATCAAGGAGCTACACAAAACGAAGACATCAAGTTCATGTTGGTGAATGGGTATCCGACTCCGACTCCGACAATCACTCTGAAAGAAGCTATCACTTCGACTCCGAATATACTCAAGATGAAGGTGTTGCCGGTCTAGCACTTGTGCCAACCAACTCCTACGACATATTTGATTCACCAAATGAAGGACTTGGAAGATGCTTCATGGCTAAAGGCCCTAAGGTAACACACCCCGAGTATGTTGATTTCAATAGTGATGAAGATGACTTGTTAGGTGATGATGATTTACTTGTTGACAACTCTAGTGATGAATACTATGATGAAACGCCAATTAATCATGCTAATCAAGATAAACGAATGACAATGATAAGGAGAAGATTGAGCTTCTAACTAAAGAACTAAACACTCTTAAGTTAGCTCATGAAACTATCTTAGAAGATCATCGAGAACTTTTAAGGACTCATGAGAAGTTACACTTTGAAAAGCTCAACCTTGAGCAAGAGCATGAGTTCTTAAAGGCAATCAATGATGATCTTTGTAAGAAAAGTTCTTCTTACATTTCCAAGCGTTTACTCTTATCTACTTACATGCCTCAAGTCAAGTCTAGTAACAAGAATAAGAAGGATTCTTCCTCTAGTAGTAACAATAATCATGTTAAATCCAATGTTGTTGCTTCTAGTAGTTCTCTTGATTCCACTAATGATTCTCTTAGCCAAGTTACACTTGAGCAAGAAAATAGCTTATTGAAGGGAATTGCAGAGAAAGGTGTTTACAAAAGCCTTGCCGGGAGTAAGCAATTCGAGGAAATTGTACGCAAGCAAGGAAGGCACCGGAAGAACCAAGGTGTTGGTTTTGAACGAAAGTTCAATGCCAATGGAGTTGAGCGGGAAGAAGATCAATACCCCAAGATGAAGTTTGTTCCTCAACAAGAGAAGTATGATCCTACTTCCTTCAAAGGGACACAAGCTCAAGATGATCTTCCATCACAAGACCACAAGCAAAAAGGCAAGGACAAGCTTCAAGAGGAGATTGATGCATTTGAAGAAGCTCCTAAGGCCTTGGTCAAGTGGGTTCCCAAGACTACATCAAGTTCTACTTCATCAAGTACGACTACAACTCCAAGGATTCCCATCAAGATGATGTGGATCCTGAAGAAGAAGAACTAGAGAGTTCTTGAGGGTGACTCCGCCAACATACTTCACTCTTATCATTTTGGCAAGAACAAGTGCAATCAACTTCCACATCTTGCACTAGTTCAAGGAGTCACAAGCCCTATTGTTGGTAAGACAAGGGACAAGGTAACCCAATGCTTCCATGGACATCATCTTGTGTGTGCATCACTCTATGTCTATGCATATCTTTGTTTGTTCCTTATGGGACTAACCCGTGTAGGTACTGAAAGTGCAACTCACTCCAAAGGTTTGCTCCAAATGATCTACTTCAACATTGAGCATCAACATCTTCAACACCTACATGAAGTCATCATCGACAAAACCCAAGGTTAGTTCATCCCTCTTAGGGGGGGTCTCACATCTAGGGGGAGCTTTACTCTAAGAATTGAGTCAAAGCAACTCTGATGGTGTGAACACAACAATGCTTTATGTAAAAGTGGTAACCCCACTTGAGCTTAAACGATGAATATGACCTATGATCAAATGTTCTCATTTGACTCCTAAGTCAATATACTCATATATAGATGACCTAGTCATCGCCAATTGCTTGATAGATGCTAGAATTGGTTGTGCATGCTTTGCCACATATTTCATTTGCCATTTTATTGTGTGAGCATGTTGGTTGCATATTTTACTCATTCGAGGACATCCACTTGTTGCTTTGATTGTTTGGTTTATTTTCTTTCGCCAAGTGGATGGACAAGAATGCTTAAGAACCTTCTCTAGCTATCTATGCTTTTCTTGTCTCAAACTCTATTCATGCTACATCACAAAGTTTGATCAAGTCAGATTCGAACCACTCTGTGTGAGGAGCACTCGGAGTCCCCGATTCGTCATAGACTTAAACTTCCAAAACTTCTTTGTGCGTTTCGGTCTGACCGATACCTCCATTTCGGTCATACCGAGGTCACTAAGTCGATCTAGGTTTTCAATCTCGGTGCAACCGATTTGAACTTTTCGGTCACAATGAGTTGCTGTAACTGCTTGCAGTTATTCATCTCGGTGCCACCGAGTTGTTCCACTCGGTCACACTGACAGGGTCAGGCTATATATATCCACGGGCCAAAATTGGAAATTTCTCTGAACCCCTTCGCCTGCGCTCAGCCTGCTCTGCCTCCCTGGGTCTCCGGATCGTCCTCCTCGTCGCCAGCTGCCTCCCATCGCTGGTCCCCGCCGCCGTCAATGGAAATCGTCTCCGCCGTTGCCGACGTAGCAAGTCCATCGCCGAACTAGGGTATGGACTTGATCCTTGTGCTAATCCCACTCCGAATTCCTAGCACATTGTTTTGCCATGTATCTTGCCACGATTGAGATCATCTTATCCAGCAAAAACACTCCGTAGATTAGATGTGAATTGAAAATTTAGGGTTAGGTTTCCGCCGAAATCATCTCGGACCAACCGAGTTGCAAAACTCGGTTCCACCGATTCGGCTAAGGCCATTGCACATGTGATTCTCGGTCTGACCGGGAATTGCAAATTGGTGTCACCGAGTTCAGGACTTTCTGAAACCCTAGCAGTCTCGATGCCACCGAACTGTGACTCGGTCTGACCGAGTTCACTAGTTTAGGTTCCAAAAGCTGCTTCGGTATCACCGAGTTCACAAATCGGTAGATCCGAAATGCTTTCTGTGGAAAACTAAAACTAAGTTTTTGACTCATTCTTTTGCAAAAATCTTTGTATTTTGTGATGCTCATCTATTCTACCTCATCTATATCTATTCACAGGGTCTGCTGTCAGTGTTTGCAACATGTATGATCAAAGTGACAGTCAGAACAAGTCTGAGGAGCAGGTTCAGATGAGTGAGGGCACTAGTCCCTCTAGCAGCTATGATGAGGGTAGCAGGAGCACACCCAGCAACTTACCCAAGGCAGCCACCAGTGCCAGAAAGAAGAGAACCTCAGATTCTGAGGATGAAGACTATGTGGCTGTAGAGGATGAGACCGCTTCCAAGAAGAAGGTGCTCAAGAAGGAGTATGGCACAGCTGCTGCCACTAAGCCTGGTATGAAGACCAAAGCACCTGCTAAAAGAATTCCCATGTCTAAAGCCAGAGCCTCTACTCAAGTATCTTTGGAATCTGAACCCAAAGAGGCTACTGCAGAAGGGAAGAAGAGGAAGGAAAGGGTCAAGAAGACCATGGCCAGAGTTGTTGGAAAGCCTTCCATGATGGAAGAAGAAGAAGAGGAAGAGGTTGCTGCACCAGCACCCAAAGCTCAAAATCTTATGGGTGATGCCATCAGGTCAGGAGCTGCTTCATCAAAGCCCAAAGAAGCTCCTAAGGCAGCTGCTCCAAAGCCCAAATCTGCACCCAAGAGGAATACAAGGAACATTCCTGCTGGAGAGAAGAACAAGGCCCCAGTGCCTGAAGCTGCTGTTGAAGAAGAAGAAGATGAGGAACATGTCTTGAGAAAATTGAAGCCCAAAATTCCAGATCACAATGATGTTCATCCTATAGTTGAGGATATGAAGCCGAGGAAGGATGCAAGACTCAGGCAGTGGAGATTGACTGATCCCTATGCAGTCAGGAGGAGAACTATTGTGGACTACAGGTTCCATACAAAGGAACAACATGACTTCTATGAGACAGTGCTGCTTGACAAGAAGCCAATAGTCTGTGATATGAGATGGGTGGACTGGGAGTACATCAGGAAGAATGAAGAGCATTATCCAGGAGTGTATGATAGCTTCAAGGCTTGTGGAGTGGATGCCTTTGCTGGGCAGAAGCTCACAAAGTGGAATGATGAGCTTATTATGCAGTTCTACTCCACAGCTCATTTCTACCCAGATGGAAGGATTGTCTGGATGTCTGAAGGTACTAGGTACCAATCAATAATTGAAGAATGGGCAAAGTTGATCAACGCACCTAAGGAGAAAGAGGATGACTTGGATGTCTATGCCAAGAGGAAGAAGGATCACAACTCCATGGCACATATGTACAGAGAGATCCCAGATGCTGCTGTTGAATTCTCGGGCACACTCTTTTGCCTATGTCAGGTGATCACAAGATGATCAGAGGCCATGCTATCAACCTACTTCACATATTTGATGTGCCTCAAAAGTTCAAGGTCATGAGCCTCATAGTGGAAACTATCAAGAGGACAGCTGCAGATCAGAAGAGAAGTTGTGGGTATGCCCCACAGATCCAGGAGCTAATCAACTCCAAGATGGGCACTGGCACATACCTCTTGGACAAGAAACACATGCCCATCTATCCAGATTTTGAGGACAACACAGTGGTTATGGATGAAAATGAACCATCTTTTGTGCAAGCACAAGCAAAGAAGGAGAAGTCAAAGACTGAAAAGGATGCAAAGATGCCAACCATTGATGAGGCATCTCAGTACTTGAAGAGCAAGCAGGATCAGCTTGGCTACTTGATTGCCTCCACTCTGAGGATTGAGAAGGGATTGGCCACCCTGACTCAAAACCAGGAGAGCCTGGAGAGGACCATGGAGCATAAGTTCTATGACTTGGATGTGAAGGTCACTGAGATACAATCAGTTGTTGAGCAACTTCAAGATGACATGCAGGAGAGGAAGGGCAAGACCACTACCGATGCTTTTGCTAGAGTGCCCAGGAGTCAGAGATCAGCTGCAGTGCCAGTTCCAGACACCAGAGCCACTTCATCTGCTCAAGCTACATCTTCTGTACATCCAGATCCAGCACCTACTCCACCAGCTCCATCTACATCAACTGAAGTCTTCGTCCAAGGATCCATCTCTACACCACCACCTGAATACCAAGCCTGAGAGTCAATTTAGTACTATGCATTTTCTATGAACTTTTTGGTAACTTGTTGCCAAAGGGGGAGAAAAATGTATAGATCATAGGCTTCGAGAGAGAGTGTTGCTTTTGGTCTCTCTTGTTTTGGTGGTTTAACTTTATTTGCTTGTTTGAGATACATTATGCTTTTGTGAGATACTTGGATGATCATGTGTTTGATCATACGCTACCTTAATGCTTGTTGGATGACATTATCTTTTTATCTCTATATGATCATTCACTTTGCTTGGTGATGAGTGCATGTATTTAATTATTATCATTTTGAGCGCTCCACCAAGATGTATGTGACATGGAAGAGTAACTCATGATCCTAACTCATTGTGCATTTGTAGTCCAAAGCAAATCTTAAACTATGCACACATTTAGGGGGAGCTCTTACATTTCACATACTTCTCAAAGCGACAATGTTTTTCAATCTTATTATCATTTGTCGAAGCTTTGATCTATATGTTGTCATCAATTACAAAAAAGGGGGAGATTGAAAGTGCAACTATCCCTAGGTGGTTTTGGTAATTCCTAACAACATATAGCTCATTGAGCTAATGCTATTTCAAGATGAATATTTCAGGAAAGCTCAATGATTGGCATGGCATGGATGAGAAAAGTGGACCCCTCAAAATGCTAAGGACAAAAAGATTGGCTCAAGCTCAAAGCTCAAGACTCTACATTTTATATTTTAGTGATCCAAGATCACATTGAGTCTATAGGGAAAGCCAATACTATCAAGGAGGGATGAGGTGTTGCTTAATGGCTTACTTGCTCAAAATGCTTAGTGATATGCTCCAAAGCCCTCAACTACTTTCTCACATCCACATATGACCTAAACCAAAAGTCAAACTCGGCCCCACCGATTCTTTCTATCCGGCGCCACCGAGTTCAGATGTCATAGCCACTGCCACAAACCCTAGGCAAATCAGTCTCACCAATAGGGATCTCGGTCTCACCGAGATGGGGTTGTAATCTTGCTGTTTCCCTTCGTAACGTTTCGGTACCACCGAGATGAGCGATCGGTCCCACTGAGATTGCAATGTAAACTCTTTGTTTCCTTTTCGTAACATTTCGGTCTCACCGAAATGAGCGAACCGGTCCCACCAAGTTTACCTGACCAACTCTCTGGTTAGCTCATTACCAAAATCGGGCCCACCGAGTTTGTGTAATCGGTCTCACCGAGATTACGTTATGCCCTAACCCTAACCATATCGATCCTACCGAGTTGCATGTCGGTCCCACCGAAAATCCTAACGGTCACTAGATTTGCTGAATCGGTCCGACCGAGTTTCTCAATTCGGTCCCACCGAGTTTGGCAAGTTGTGTGTAATAGTTAGATTTTGTGTGGAGGCTATATATACCCCTCCACCTCCTCTTCATTCGTGGAGAGAGACATCAGAATGAACCTACACTTCCAACTTGCATTTTCTGAGAGAGAACCACCTACACTTGTGTTGAGACAAAGATATTCCATTCCTACCATATGAATCTTGATCTCTAGCCTTCCCCAAGTTGCTTTCCACTCAGATCTTCTTTCCACCAAATCCAAATCCCGTGAGAGAGAGAATTGAGTGTTGGGGAGACTATCATTTGAAGCACAAGAGCAATGAGTTCATCATCAACACACCATTTGTTACTTCTTGGAGAGTAGTGTCTCCTAGATTGGCTAGGTGTCACTTGGGAGCCTCTGACAAGATTGTGGAGTTGAACCAAGGAGTTTGTAAGAGCAAGGAGATCGCCTACTTCGTGAAGATCTACCGCTAGTGAGGCAAGTCCTTCGTGGGCGACGGCCATGGTGGGATAGACAAGGTTGCTTCTTCGTGGACCCTTCGTGGGTGGAGCCCTCTGTGGACTCGCGCAACCGTTACCCTTCGTGGGTTGAAGTCTCCAGCAACGTGGATGTACGATAGCACCACCTATCGGAACCACGACAAAAACATCCGTGTCTCCAATTGCGTTTGAATTCTCCAAACTCTTCCCTTTACATTCTTGCAAGTTGCATGCTTTACTTTCCGCTGCTCATATACTCTTTGCATGCTTGCTTGAATTGTGTTAAGATTGCTTGACTTGTGCTAAGTTAGCTAAAATCTGCCAAAGACTAAAATTGGGAAAAGGATAAGTTTTTA
>NC_041385.1:194127046-194142602 GCF_002162155.2 Triticum dicoccoides | reverse complement strand
CAATTACAATAAATATGGCTTAAGGCCATCTAAAAACGATAACAACGGAAGGATTGGAAGATAAAGTGAGTCCATTAACTCCAACGGCATCACTGAGTGAAAGACAACAACCTATGGCACCTTACTAGTCGTCTGAAAAGTCTGCAACATGAATGTTGCTGCCCGAAATGGGTCAACACATGGAATATGATGGCAATGTAACACATAGAGTAATGAACAGAATAAATGTTATCACTGCATGCATATATGGCTGGTGGAAAGCTCTATGGTTACAGTTTTGCATAAAGCCAATTTTTTCCTACAACCAAAGAAATAACTTTTATTTAACTATCATGGTGGTTGTTAAACATTGAGAAGGTTCCTCCAACTCAATCCCAATTAAGCATCATCATTAAACCCAATCAAATATATTTAGAGTGATGAGATCAACATGATAATCCAAGAACTAGATACTCAAAACGTCCATAACCGGGGACACGGCTAACCATGATTAGTTTGTACACTCTGCAGAGGTTTGCGCACTTTTCCCCACAAGACTCGAACACATCCATGGTCGGAGATTCGAGACACAGTCTTTCTGAAGCATTAACTCTCTACTCTAGATAGACACTACCACCTACAACCCACTACATCTGCTAGTCTACCTCTTCAAGAGCTTCACACAACTTACTCAACTATGCCAGAGCCCATATTGGCTTGTGTCTGCACACGGAAGTTTATAGCATGAATAATCTCATGATCCCTTTGAGCCTGGGTGGCGGACCGTAGGATGATCACACGGGTACTCCGGGATATCCTAGGACAACACTGGATTCTCCAGGTGCCCTGACAACCACTGGGTACTCCAGGGTGCCTTCAATCAATCCACCCAGATGTGTATTTAAGTAGCCACCTTAATTCAACCATTAATTAACAAAACTCACATCTGATTCCAGAACTTTGAGGTAAACTGGGTTCCTCTATCTGATACAATGGTCCTTGGAACTCCATGCAGACATACGATCCTGGTCATGTATATCTTTGCCAACTTAGAACTGGTGTAAGTGGTCTTCAGTGGGATGAAATGAGCTACCTTCGTCAAACGATCGACTACAACCCATATCGAGTCATAGCCTGAACGAGTCCTGGGCAATCCCGTGATAAAATCCATGCCTAGCTTATCCCACTTCCATTTGGGTATTGGCAATGGCAGTAACAATCCTGCTGGCTTCTGATGTTCTGCCTTTACTCTCTAACATACATCACAAACTGCTACATACTCCGCAATGTCCTTCTTCATTCTGGTCCACCAGAAACTGTCCTTCAAATCCAGATACATCTTGGTATTTCCTGGGTGAATCGAATACGGCGAATCATGGGCCTCTTGCAGAATCAACTTCCTAATCTCAGGGTCATTGGGCACATATACGCGGTCCTCAAACCATAAGGTATTGTGTTCATCCTCACGAAATCCTTTAGCCTTTCCTTTATCTCGGCAATCTCCTTGTCCGTCTTCTAAGCTTCCCTGATTTTCTCCATCAGAGTAGACTGAATCTCCAATGCTGCTACATAGCCTCTCGGAACTATTTCCAAACATAGCTCATGAAGATCCTCTGCTAACTCCTTGGGTAACTCTCCGGTCATGAGCGTATTGAGATGACTCTTGCGGCTCAACGCATCGGCTACTATGTTAGCCTTTCCGGGATGATAATGCAATCTCATATCATAATCCTTGATGAGCTCCAACCATCTCCTCTGCCTGAGATTCAATTCCTTCTGCGTGAAGATATACTTCAAACTCTTGTGATCCGTGTACACCTCACAATGGTTTCCGATGAGAAAATGTCTCCATGTCTTGAACGCATGCACTACGACTGCTAACTCCAAATTGTGTGTAGCATAATTCAACTCATGGGGTTTAAGCTATCGTGGGGCATATGAAACAACTCTTCCATCCTGCATAAGTACTGCTCCAAGTCCTCGACGAGAAGCGTCGCCATACACTTGATAATCCTTGCGTTGATCTGGCAGAATCAACACTGGAGCTGTAACCAAGTATTTCTTCAACTCCTGAAAACTGGCCTCACATTCCTCAGTCCATTTGAACTTGGTGTCCTTCTTCAACAACTCCGTCATGGGCTTTGCAATCTTCGAGAAATTCTCAATGAACCTCCGGTAGTATCCTGCGAGTCCAAGAAAACTCCGGATCTCTCCAACTAACATGGGTGCTTCCCAATTTGTCATAGTGACAACCTTGGTGGGGTCTACTGCTATTCCTTCTCCGGATATAACATGTCCGAGGAATCCAACTTCCTTCAGCCAAAACTCACACTTGCTGAATTTGGCGTATAACTGATGTTCTCTGAGCTTCCCAAGTACCAAACGCAAATGCTCCTTATGCTCCTCTTCATTCTTCGAGTAGACCAATATGTCGTCAATGAACACCATGACGAACTTATCCAAATACTCCATAAACACCTTGTTCATCATGTTCATGAAATAGGCAGGTGCATTAGTCAGACCAAATGACATAACAGTATACTCATATAGCCCGTACCTTGTGGTAAAAGTTGTCTTAGGTATATCCTGCTCTCAAATCTTCAGCTGGTGATATCCTGATCGTAGATCGATCTTGGAAAATACTTTAGCTCCTTGCAACTGGTCAAACAGATCATTGATCATCGGTAGTGGGTACTTGTTCTTGATCGTCACTTCATTCAATCCATGATAATTAACAACCAATCTCAACGATCCATCCTTCTTCTCTGTTGGGGAACGTTGCAGAAAATTAAAATTTTTTCCTACGGTTTCACCAAGATCCATCTATGAGTTCATCTAAGCAACGAGTCGAGGGAGTGAGTTTGCATCTACATACCACTTGTAGATCGCGTGCGGAAGCTTGCAAGGTGATGATGGAGTCGTACTCGACGTGATTCGAATCACCGATGACCAAGTGCTGAACGGACAGCACCTCCGCGTTCAACACACGTACAGGACGGGAGACGTCTCCTCCTTCTTGATCCAGCAAGGGGGAAGGAGAGTTTGAGGAAGACAGCTCCACCGGTAGCACGACGGCGTGGTGATGGTGGAGAGGCAGTACTCCGACAGGGCTTCGCCAAGCACACAACGGAGGAGGAGAGGTGTTGGGGAGGGGAGGGCTGCGCCTTGGAGGGTGGTGCGGCTGCCCTCCCCTCACCCCTCTATTTATAGGGGGAAGGGAGAAGGGGGCCGGCCCCCCTAGAACCCATCTAGGGGGGTGCGGCGGCCAAGGGGAGAGGGGGAGAGGGTGGCTTGCCCCCCAAGCCAAGGGGGCGCCCCCTCTAGGGTTCCCCCCCTCAACCCTAGGCGCAAGGGCCCAAGGGAGGGGGTGCGCCCAGCCCACCAGGGGCTGGCTCCCTGCCCCACTCAGCCCATGTGGCCCCCCGGGAGGGGTGGCCCCTCCCGGTGGACCCCCGGAACCCTTTCGGTGGCCCCGGTACAATACCGGTATGACCCCGAAACTTCCCAGTGTCCGTTTGACAACTTCCCATATATAAATCTTTACCTCCGGACCCTTCCGGAGATCCTCGTGACGTCCGGGATCCCATCCGGGACTCCGAACAACATTCGGTAGTCACATACTAGTCTTCCTAATAACCCTAGCGTCACCGAACCTTAAGTGTGTAGACCCTACGGGTTCGGGAGACATGCAGACATGACCGAGACGCTCTCAGGTCAATAACCAACAGCGGGATCTGGATACCCATGATGGCTCCCACATGCTCCTCGATGTTGTCATCGGATGAACCACGATGTCGAGGATTCGATCAAACCCTGTATACAATTCCCTTTGTCAATCGGTACGTTACTTGCCCGAGACTCGATCGTTGGTATCCCAATACCTTGTTCAGTCTCGTTACCGGCAAGTCACTTTACTCGTACCGTAATGCATGATCCCGTGTCCAACACCTTGGTCACATTGAGCTCATTATGATGATGCATTACCGAGTGGGCCCAGAGATACCTCTCCGTCATACGGAGTGACAAATCCCAGTCTCGATCCGTGTCAACCCAACAGCTACTTTCGGAGATACCTGTAATGCACCTTTATAGTCACCCAGTTACGTTGTGACGTTTGATACACCCAAGGCACTCCTACGGTATCCGGGAGTTACACGATCTCATGGTCTAAGGAAGAGATACTTGACATTGGCAAAGCTCTAGCAAACGAACTAAACGACCTTTGTGCTATGCTTAGGATTGGGTCTTGTCCATCACATCATTCTCCTAATGATGTGATCCCGTTATCAACGACATCCAATGTCCATAGCCAGGAAATCATGACTATCTGTTGATCACAACGAGCTAGTCAACTAGAGGCTCACTAGGGACATATTGAGGTCTAAGTATTCACACGTGTATCACGATTTCCGTATAATACAGTTATAGCATGAATAAAAGACATTTATCATGAACATTGAAATATAATAATACTTTTATTATTGCCTCTAGGACATATTTCCAACAGTCTCCCACTTGCACTAGAGTCACCAATCTAGTTACATTGTGATGAATCGAACACCCATAGAGTTCTGGTGTTGATCATGTTTTGCACGCGAGAGAGGTTTAGTCAGCGGATCTGCGACATTCAGATCCGTGTGCACTTTGCAAATCTCTATGTCTCCATCTTGAACATTTTCACGGATGGAGTTGAAACGACGCTTGATGTGCCTGGTCTTCTTGTGAAACCTGGGCTCCTTTGCGAGGGCAATAGCTCCAGTGTTGTCACAGAAGAATTTGATCGGCCCCGACGCATTGGGTATGATTCCTAGGTCGGTGATGAACTCCTTCACCCAAATCGCTTCATGCGCTGCCTCCGAGGCTGCCATGTACTCCGCTTCACACGTAGATCCCGCCACGACGCTCTGCTTGCAGCTGCACCAGCTTACTGCTCCACCATTCAACATATACACGTATCCGGTTTGTGACTTAGAGTCATCCAGATCTGAGTCGAAGCTAGCATCGACGTAACCCTTTACGACGAGCTCTTCGTCTCCTCCATAAACGAGAAACATGTCCTTCGTCCTTTTCAGGTACTTCAGGATATTCTTGACCGCTGTCCAGTGTTCCTTGCCGGGATTAATTTGGTATCTTGCTACCAAACTTACGGCAAGGTTTACATCGGGTCTGGTACACAGCATGGCATACATAATAGATCCTATGGCTGAAGCATAGGGGATGACACTCATCTCTTCCTTATCTTTTGCCGTGGTCGGTGACTGAGCCGAGCTCAGTCTCACACCTTGTAACACAGGAAAGAACCCCTTCTTGGACTGATCCATTTTGAACCTCTTCAAAATCTTATCAAGGTATGTGCTTTGTGAAAGACCTATGAGGCGTGTCGATCTATCTCTATAGATCTTGATGCCTAATATATAAGTAGCTTCTCCAAGGTCCTTCATTGAAAAACATTTGTTCAAGTAGGCCTTAATGCTATCCAGAAATTCTATATTATTTCCCATCAAGAGTATGTCATCTACATATAATATGAGAAATGCTACAGAGCTCCCACTCACTTTCTTGTAAACGCAGGCTTCTCCATAAGTCTGCATAAACCCAAACGCTTTGATCATCTCATCAAAGCGAATGTTCCAACTCCGAGATGCTTGCACCAGTCCATAAATGGATCGCTGGAGCTTGCATACTTTGTTAGTGTTCCGAGGATCGACAAAACCTTCCGGCTGCATCATATACAGCTCTTCCTTAAGATGCCCGTTCAGGAATGCTGTTTTGACGTCCATCTGCCATATCTCATAATCATAGTATGCGGCAATTGCTAACATGATTCGGACGGACTTCAGCTTCGCTACAGGAGAGAAAGTCTCGTCGTAGTCAATCCCTTGAACTTGTCGATAACCCTTAGCGACAAGTCAAGCCTTATAAATGGTAACATTACCATCCGCGTCCGTCTTCTTCTTAAAAATCCATTTGTTTTCTATCGCTCGCCGATCATCGGGCAAGTCTGTCAAAGTCCATACTTTGTTTTCATACATGGATTCTATCTCGGATTTCATGGCTTCAAGCCATTTGTTGGAATCCGGGCCCGCCATCGCTTCTTCATAGTTCGAAGGTTCATTGTTGTCTAACAACATGATTTCCAGGACAGGGTTGCCGTACCACTCTGGTGCGGAACATGTCCTTGTGGACCTACGAAGTTCAGTAGTAACTTGATCCGAAGTACCTTGATCATCATCATTGTTTTCCTCTTCAGTTGGTGTGGGCATCACAGGAACGGTTTCCTGCGCTGCGCCACTTTCCCGCTCAAGAGGTAGTACTTCATCGAGTTCTACTTTCCTCCCACTTACTTCTTTCGAGAGAAACTCTTTTTCCAGAAAGCATCCGTTCTTGGCAACAAAGATCTTGCCTTCGGATCTTAAGTAGAAGGTATACCCGACAGTTTCCTTAGGGTATCCTATGAATACGCATTTTTCCGACTTGGGTTCGAGCTTTTCAGGTTGAAGTTTCTTGACATAAGCATCGCATCCCCAAACTTTTAGAAACGACAACTTAGGTTTCTTTCCAAACCATAATTCATACGGTGTCGTCTCAACGGATTTAGACGGTGCCCTATTTAAAGTGAATGTAGCTGTCTCTAGAGCGTATCCCCAAAATGATAGCGGTAAATCGGTAAGAGACATCATAGACCGCACCATATCCAATAGAATGCGATTACGACGTTCGGACACACCGTTTCGCTGAGGTGTTCCAGGCGGCGTGAGTTGTGAAACGATTCCACATTTCCTTAAGTGTGTACCAAATTCGTGACTTAAGTATTCTCCTCCACGATCTGATCGTAAGAATTTTATCTTTCGGTCACGTTGATTCTCTACCTCATTCTGAAATTCCTTGAACTTTTCAAAGGTCTCAGACTTGTGTTTCATTAAGTAGACATACCCATATCTACTCAAGTCATCAGTGAGAGTGAGAACATAACGATATCCTCCGCGAGCCTCAACGCTCATTGGACAGCACACATCGGTATGTATGATTTCCAACAAGTTGGTTGCTCGCTCCATTGTTCCGGAGAACGGAGTCTTGGTCATTTTTCCCAAGAGGCATGGTTCGCACGTGTCAAACGATTCATAATCAAGAGACTCTAAAAGTCCATCGGCATGGAGCTTCTTCATGCGCTTGACACCAATGTGACCAAGGCGGCAGTGCCACAAGTATGTGGGACTATCGTTATCAACTTTAAATCTTTTGGCATCTACACTCTGAACATGTGTAATATTACGCTCGAGATTCATTAAGAATAAACCATTGACCATCGGAGCATGACCATAAAACATATCTCTCATATAAATCAAACAACCATTATTCTCAGACTTAAATGAGTAGCCATCTTGTATTAAACGAGATCCAGATACAATGTTCATGCTCAAACTTGGCACTAAATAACAATTATTAAGGTTCAAAACTAATCCCGTAGGTAAATGTAGAGGCAGCGTGCCGACGGCGATCACATCGACTCTGGAACCATTCCCGACGCGCATCGTCACCTCGTCCTTCGCCAGTCTCCGTTTATTCCGCAGCTCCTACTGTGAGTTACAAATATGAGCAACGGCACCGGTATCAAATACCCAGGAGTTACTACGAGTACTGGTAAGGTACACATCAATCACATGTATATCAAATATACCTTTGGTGTTGCCGGCCTTCTTATCCGCTAAGTATTTGGGGCAGTTCCGCTTCCAGTGACCCTTCCCCTTGCAATAAAAGCACTCAGTCTCAGGCTTGGGTCCATTCTTTGACTTCTTCCCGGTAACTGGTTTACCAGGCGCGGCAACCTCCTTGCCGTCCTTCTTGAAGTTCTTCTTACCCTTGCCCTTCTTGAACTTAGTGGTCTTATTGACCATCAACACTTGATGTTCTTTCTTGATTTCAGCCTCTGCTGACTTCAGCATCGAGAACACTTCAGGAATGGTCTTTTCCATCCCCTGCATGTTGTAGTTCATCACAAAACTCTTGTAGCTTGGTGGGAGCGACTGGAGGATTCTGTCAATGACCGCCTCTTCTGGGAGGTTAATGTTCAGCTGGGTCATACGGTTGTGCAACCCAGACATCTTCAGGATGTGCTCACTGACAGAACTGTTTTCCTCCATCTTACAACTGTAGAACTTGTCGGAGACATCATATCTCTCGACCCGGGCATGAGCTTGAAAAACTAGTTTCAGCTCTTCGAACATCTCATATGCTTCGTGGTGCTCAAAACGCTTTTGGAGCCCCGGTTCTAAGCTATAAAGCATGCCGCACTGAACGAGGGAGTAATCATCAGCACGAGACTGCCAAGCATTCATAATGTCTTGGTTCTCTGGGACGGGAGCGTCACCTAGCGGTCCTTCTAGGACATATTGTTTCCTGGCAGCTATGAGGATGATCCTCAGGTTCCGGACCCAGTCCGTATAGTTGCTGCCATCATCTTTCAGCTTGGTTTTCTCTAGGAACGCGTTGAAGTTCATGTTGACATTAGCGTTGGCATTGATCTACAAGACATATTTGCAAAGGTTTTAGACTAAGTTCATGATAATAAAGTTCTAATCAAATTATGAACTCCCACTTAGATTAGACATCCCTCTAGTCATCTAAGTGTTACACGATCCGAGTCGACTAGCCCATGTCCGATCATCACGTGAGACGGACTAGTCATCGCCGGTGAACATTCTCATGTTGATCGTATCTTCCATACGATTCGTGTTCGACCTTTCGGTCTCCGTGTTCCGAGGCCATGTCTGCACATGCTAGGCTCGTCAAGTTAACCCTAAGTGTTTTCGCTGTGTAAAACTGTCTTACACCCGTTGTATGTGAACGTAAGAATCCATCACACCCGATCATCACGTGGTGCTTAGAAGCGACGAACTGTAGCAACGGTGCACAGTTAGGGGAGAACACTTCTTGAACTTTTTTTAAGGGATCATCTTATTTACTACCGTCGTCCTAAGTAAACAAGATGCATAAACATAATAAACATCACATGCAATTATATAGTTGTGACATGATATGGCCAATATCATATAGCTCCAGTGATCTTCATCTTCGGGGCTCCATGATCATCTTGTCACCGGCTTGACACCATGATCTCCATCATCATGATCTCCATCATCGTGTCTTCATGAAGTTGTCACGCCAACGACTACTTCTCCTTCTATGACTAACGTTTAGCAATAAAGTAAAGTAGTTTACATGGCGTTATTCAATGACACGCAGGTCATACAAAAAATAAACACAACTCCTATGGCTCCTGCCGGTTGTCATACTCATCGACATGCAAGTCGTGAATCCTATTACAAAGAACATGATCTCATACATCACAATTCATCATTCATCACAACTTCTGGCCATATCACATCACATGATCAATCGCTGCAAAAACAAGTTAGACGTCCTCTAATTGTTGTTGCATCTTTTACGTGGCTGCAATTGGGTTCTAGCAAGAACGTTTTCTTACCTACGAATCACCACAATGTGATTTTGTCAACTTCTATTTACCCTTCATAAGGGCCCTGTTCATCGATTCCGCTCCAACTAAAGTGGGAGAGACAGACACCCGCCAGCCACCTTATGCAACTAGTGCATGTCAGTCGGTGGAACCGGTCTCACGTAAGCGTACGTGTAAGGTTGGTCCGGGCCGCTTCATCCCACAATACCGTTGAGCAAGAAAAGACTAGTAGAGGCAAGTAAGATGACAAAATCCACGCCCACAACAAAATTGTGTTCTACTCGTGCAAAGAGAACTACGCATAGACCTAGCTCATGATGCCACTGTTGGGGAACGTTGCAGAAAATTAAAATTTTTCCTACGGTTTCACCAAGATCCATCTATGAGTTTATCTAAGCAACGAGTCGAGGGAGTGAGTTTGCATCTACATACCACTTGTAGATCGCGTGCGGAAGCTTGCAAGGTGATGATGGAGTCGTACTCGACGTGATTCGAATCACCGATGACCAAGTGCTGAACGGACAGCACCTCTGCGTTCACCACACGTATGGGACGGGAGACGTCTCCTCCTTCTTGATCCAGCAAGGGGGAAGGAGAGGTTGAGGAAGACAGCTCCACCGGTAGCACGACGGCGTGGTGATGGTGGAGAGGCAGTACTCCGACAGGGCTTCGCCAAGCACACAACGGAGGAGGAGAGGTGTTGGGGAGGGGAGGGCTGCGCCTTGGAGGGTGGTGCGGCTGCCCTCCCCTCACCCCTCTATTTATAGGGGGAAGGGAGAAGGGGGCCGGCCCCCCTAGAACCCATCTAGGGGGGTGCGGCGGCCAAGGGGAGAGGGGGAGAGGGTGGCTTGCCCCCCAAGCCAAGGGGGCGCCCCCTCTAGGGTTCCCCCCTTAACCCTAGGCGCAAGGGCCCAAGGGAGGGGGTGCGCCCAGCCCACCAGGGGCTGGCTCCCTGCCCCACGCAGCCCATGTGGCCCCCCGGGAGGGGTGGCCCCTCCCGGTGGACCCCCGGAACCCTTCCGGTGGCCCCGGTACAATACCGGTATGACCCCGAAACTTCCCAGTGTCCATTTGACAACTTCCCATATATAAATCTTTACCTCCGGACCCTTCCGGAGCTCCTCGTGACGTCCGGGATCCCATCCGGGACTCCGAACAACATTCGGTAGTCACATACTAGTCTTCCTAATAACCCTAGCGTCACCGAACCTTAAGTGTGTAGACCCTACGGGTTCGGGAGACATGCAGACATGACCGAGACGCTCTCAGGTCAATAACCAACAGCGGGATCTGGATATCCATGATGGCTCCCACATGCTCCTCGATGTTGTCATCGGATGAACCACGATGTCGAGGATTCGATCAAACCCTGTATACAATTCCCTTTGTCAATCGGTACGTTACTTGCCCGAGACTCGATCGTTGGTATCCCAATACCTTGTTCAGTCTCGTTACCGGCAAGTCACTTTACTCGTACCGTAATGCATGATCCCGTGTCCAACACCTTGGTCACATTGAGCTCATTATGATGATGTATTACCGAGTGGGCCCAGAGATACCTCTCCGTCATACGGAGTGACAAATCCCAGTCTCGATCCGTGTCAACCCAACAGCTACTTTCGGAGATACCTATAATGCACCTTTATAGTCACCCAGTTACGTTGTGACGTTTGATACACCCAAGGCACTCCTACGGTATCCGGGAGTTACACGATCTCATGGTCTAAGGAAGAGATACTTGACATTGGCAAAGCTCTAGCAAATGAACTAAACGACCTTTGTGCTATGCTTAGGATTGGGTCTTGTCCATCACATCATTCTCCTAATGATGTGATCCCGTTATCAACGACATCCAATGTCCATAGCCAGGAAATCATGACTATTTGTTGATCACAACGAGCTAGTCAACTAGAGGCTCACTAGGGACATATTGAGGTCTAAGTATTCACACGTGTATCACGATTTCCGTATAATACAGTTATAGCATGAATAAAAGACATTTATCATGAACATTGAAATATAATAATACTTTTATTATTGCCTCTAGGGCATATTTCCAACATTCTCCACTAGAAGCACTGGTGATCCCCAAGGTGAGGAACTTGGGCGGATATACCCTTTATCCAGTAACTCCTTAATCTGTTTCTTAATTTCCTCCAAATCCTTTGCGGGCATCCTGTATGGTCTCTTAGATATTGGCCCTGTGCCTGGAAAAAGCTCAATCAAAAACTCAATGTCTCTATCCGGTGGCATGCCTGGCAACTCTTATGAAAATACATCAGGGAAATCATTCACCACTGGTACTTCCTCCTGTACAACTCCTGATAAGGAATTCACTTGAGTCCTCTGCGGCACATGCCGGGATACATACTTAATCCTTCTGCCTTCTGGGGTGGTGAGCAAAATCGACTTACTGGCGCAGTCAATGTTCCCTCCGTACTTTGATAACCAATCCATGCCTAATATCACATCCAGTGCTTGTGACTCCAATACTATTAGGTGTGAGGGGAACACATAGTTACCAATCCTTAATGGTAACCGATCACACCATAGGCTAGCCATATACTCTGCTCTTGGCGAGGTTACTAACATGGGTGACCTAAGGGCTTGGGTTGGCAGGTTAAACTTATCCAGAAATCCCCTTGATATGTATGAATGCGATGCACCAGTATCAAAAAGAATGATTGCAGCAAATGACTTAACCAAAAACTTACCTATTACTGCATCAGGTTGCGCTTCAACCTCCTCCACGCTAACGTGGTTCACTTGTCCCCTGTTGAAAGGGTTGGGCTTCTTCCCAGAGCTTCCATTGCCATTTCCATTCTTTGCTTCAAAACACTCTGTGGCATAATGTCCATTCTTCCCACACTTGAAACAAGTAATGTGACTTAGATCCTTCTTGGCGGGCGTTGCTGGGTTGGAACGGTTCTGGCCGTTGCTTCCTCCATTACCATTCCCATTCTTGGGGCCACTATGGTTGTGCGAACTTCCTCAATTGTGATTGTGACCTCCATGGTTATGCTGAAGGGGCCCTCCCGAGTTTGGGGTAAAATGGGGTCTTTGCTGAGCTCCAGAACTGTACTTCCCTTGTCCATACTTCCTCTTGCGGTTGTAAATCTGCTGCTGCTTCCCTTCAATCATGAGAGCTCTATCTACCAACTCCTGGTAGTTGTTGAAGGTTGCCACCATCAACTGCATGATCAGCTCATCATTTAATCCTTCCAAAAACTTCTCCTGCTTAGCTGCATCCGTAGCAACGTCATCTGGAGCATAACATGCTAACTTACTAAAATCATTCACATACTGGCCAACTGTTCGTCCTCCTTGGTGTAAGTTGTGCAACTCATGCTTCTTCATGGCTATAGCTCCTGCTAATACATGGGCAGTGCAAAAAGCCTGCTGAAACTGGTCCCATGTGACAGTATCGATGGGGTAAGTGGCTGTGAAATTCTCCCACCATGATGTTGCGAGTCCATCAAGCCGATGTGCGGCAAAATGCACTCTCTCTACATCTATGCATCCTGCAGTGGTCAACTCCCTTCCAATCTTGCAGAGCCAATCATCTGCAACTATCGGCTCGGTGCTACTCGAGAACACCGGCGGATTTAGCCTTAGAAAACGGGCTAAGTGATCAACAGGTGGTGGTGGTGGTGGGTTGTTGTTGTTGTTGTTGTTCCCCTGGTTCTGATTCTGGACTAGTATCTGCATCAATGCATTCTGCTGCTGGATCAACTGAGTGAGCTCCAGTGGGAAAGCAAATCCATTTTCGCGTCCTGGAGGCATCTGATGGGTTTAGAAAAGATGAGAAAACATAATAGGAGAAGATCTAGAGGGAAAACACTACCCAGATGCACATGAGACAAACACAATCATATCAATTCAATCAATTCACACAAGGGCATCCAAGCCAAGCCCTTAGGTGCTCGGACTATACTATATACATGAACGTCCTTCCTGGAACTTGAACTCGAATCATCCAACGCTCCTCTTATGGTAAAGTGGTGATGTAGGTCCCGGTGAAGCTTGATATTCTGATGTTCAGGTATCTAGTGACTTCCTTCATGTGTCGTCCAAAAGGAGTGTCTTCATCCAGTGCGAACTTGTTCCTTGCATCCACCATCCTAAAGAGTAGAAAAGGGAGAGGAGTCAGAAATGAGAAGAGAGTAGTGATCTAGGGCTTTTATCTTAGTGGGCATGTCCTACATTCAACGTGTGCTCTGATACCATCTTGTAGCGACCAGACCTCAAACAGTCTGATCTCTGTGCATCAGTGTCATCTCTGGATCGGTAATGCTGACACACACAGTACTCGAGGATTTATAACAGAGTAGCAATCACACACTTATTACATCGAATGTCTCAAAAGAGAACTTATTACAATAAATATGGCTTAAGGCCATCTAAAAACGATAACAGCGGAAGGCTTGGAATATAAAGTGAGTCCATCAACTCCAACGGCATCACTGAGTGAAAGAAAATGACCTATGGCACCTTACTCGGCGTCTGAAAAGTCTGCAACATGAACGTTGCAGCCCGAAACGGGTCAGTACATGGAATATGCTGGCAATGTAACACATAGAGTAATGAACAGAATAAATGCTATCACTACATGCATATATGGCTGGTGGAAAGCTCTATGGTTACAGTTTTGCATAAAGCCAATTTTTCCCTACAACAAAGGAATAACTTTTATTTAACTATCATGGTGGTTGTTAAACATTGAGAAGGTTCCCCCAACTCAATCCCAATTAAGCATCATCATTGAACCCAATCAAATTATATTTAGAGTGATGAGATCAACATGATAATCCAAGAACTAGATACTCAAAACGTCCATAACCGAGGACACAACTAACCATGATTAGTTTGTACACTCTGCAGAGGTTTGCGCACTTTTCCCCACAAGACTCGAACACATCCATGGTCAGAGATTCGAGACACGGTCTTTCTGAAGCATTAACTCTCTACTCTGGGTAGACAGTACCACCTACAACCCACTACATCTGCTAGTCTACCTCTTCAAGAGCTTCACGCAACTTACTCAACTATGCCAGAGCCCATATTGTCTTGTGGATGCACACGGAAGTTTCTAGCATGAATAATCTCATGATCCCTTTGAGCCTGGGTGGCTGGATGTAGGATGATCACACGGGTACTCCCGGATATCCTAGGACAACACTGGATTCTCCAGGTGCCCTGACAACCACTGGGTACTCCAGGGTGTCTTCAAGCAATCCACCCAAATGTGTATTTAAGTAGCCACCTTAATTCAACCATTAATTAACAAAACTCACATCTATCATGAATGACTCGAGCCAAACCACGTCTACCAGCATAGCATAGCAATATAAGCAACGTAGAAGTAACTCCCAAAGGTTTGATAATAAACAGGTAAATAGGTACTACCTCATCTACTTCCCAAAACCCACATGTTAATCAGATACTAACCATGCAATTGCTTGAGGATTGATCTAATGCAATAAAACTGGGTAGTAAAGAGGTATGATCAAAGTGTTACTTGCCTTGCTGATGATCCGTGAAACCTAGAGACTCGTAGTAGCACGCTTTGCACTCTGGGTACTCTATCGCAAACAAACAAACATACAATAAGGACTCAAGTAGAAGCATGGGTAAAACTCAAATAAGAGATCTAACCAGAAATTTCAACTTAAGAACTCCGGTTTGCAAAAAGAATCTAATCGAACAAAGCAACGAAACTCAAACTTCGAAAGAAACAAGCTCCATTTACTAATCTGGACTTAAGTCAAATTTTACAGTAGCACAATCTTGTTCAAGTTGATTAAACAGAAAGAGGGCTTCGAGAAGAAGATCTAGGTGCTTGAATCGCCTGATTCCGATAAACAAGCGAAAAGATAAACTAAAACAAAAATCAGGGCAGAAATCGCACTCGAAAATAATCGCGAAAAATCCCTGGAAAAAGAAAACTGACGAACAGGCTAACGAACGAACGTTCGCTGTCTGCGATTAACCGATGAAAACCGTTCGTTAAAACGAACGTACGAACGGACGTTCACTAAATAACTAAACCGGGAAAAAACCGATCTAAAAAAAATAACCGCGGGTTCTAAAAAAACGTACGGT